>NC_136485.1:119425747-119613247 GCF_053919585.1 Euprymna scolopes | reverse complement strand
GACACACTTCAGACTACTTTTGAACCGTGTTGCATGAATTAAACATCATTTTCTGAGTTGCATAAGAAATTCAAGGGTGACAAAAGGTGTAGGAGGAGTAAAGAAGTCAGAACACCAGAGGTAATTGTCCAAATAAAGAATTTCATGGATAAGGACGGTCGTGTATCTACAGAGGCAATAAGTGCACATTTTGATATCAGTGAGAACTGTACACGCAATTATTCATAAGAAAGGGAAGATGCAGGAAATTTGCGCAAAAGTGGCCCCTATGTTGTTCAGAGAAGATCAGAAAGGAAGATGTCATGACAACAGGAACATGGTCGAGCTGATCAATTCAGACTCCGTAATATTTTATGCTCTGATTCCTTGATATGAACGCTGAATCTACTGCTACGAGCCATAGATGACGTGAGAGAGGTCCCAGTTGTAGCATACTGGCTCTTCTGGACCCAAGAAGAACATGCAGAGCAAATCAATCCAAACTTATATGGTGAACCACATTTTTATAGGACGGGCTTGATCTACATGCATTTGGTTCCAACTGGACAAGCAGTCAACAAGGAATACTATGTTGAGGCCACTATTCTTCAAATCGGGTCATTAGCATTTGCACTAGTCCACAACTCTAACATTGTCATAAACGATTTGAAAAAGATGGGCTTCAAGATAATACCTCCTTCTCCCTGGTTTTGGTTATTGCCTCTAAGGTGTTCATTGATCATAATCAATGAAAACCTTAGAGGCTGTATTTGCGAGACAATTGAGGAGATGAAAGAGGCTATGACAAGGGTCGTTGAAACATTGACGACTTCCAGGCACCTTCGAGAATTTTTTAGAACGGTACAACTAATGCATTGCAGCTGGATGATATTTTTGCGGAGGGGACTAGAGTTCCATCTGTGTACTATCAATAAAAGTTACAATATGAGAAAAAAATATGAAAACTAATTGAAGGCACTTTGTGTATGTATGTACGCCCGTATGTATGTGTGTTTTTCTTGTGCGTTCGTGGGTATACGTGTATGTACGTAAGTATAAATGTTTATGTATCTGAATAAATAAATGTTAATGTATTATTCATGTCTAGGATTGCTTAAAACTTTAAAAAATAATTCTAATGATATGCGATCAATCATTATTAAATCCTCGGACCACAAACATTATTAAAAATCTTAAAATTAGATAGGAATATTCATGTCAATCAAGATTGTTAACGCAATCTGCAATTATGTGGGCAATATTTGCACTGTACGTTACCAATAATTTGCAACTACGACTTTACGAATACATTAATTCATCGATATTTCCAGATCTCTGCAACTTATTTTCTAATTTTATTTGTTCTTCCCTGAATTCTAAATTAGATGCAGATCAAGCGATTTGCACAGGAATTGCTGCAATCTATCATTGTTTGGAGTAACTCAGCTCGAAGTATCCTTAGGTGCTTATTTGTAATACAGTTTATCCCCGAGTTCTATCTCTTAGGTAGCATGTTTATAGCATGTGAATTGGCACAACATCGCTAAAAAATATTCTCTACCTTTTGATTAGGAAAATTTATTTTTTATTTGTTTCATTGTTTTACAAATGAGTTACCACTTTTCAAAATATTAACGCCACTTGAAGATGGTAGTGTAGTACTTGTTTATGATGAAAACGGGTAGAATTTGATTACTTAAAAGACAAGGCTAACCAACAAGGTACTTACATTGACTTGAAGACTATCATATTGTATTCGATCGGAAAGCAGACTCGTGGAACAATGTTCCATAGATAGGCATTTCTTGAAAAGTAGCTTTATAAATGGAATCTGCCTTTAGATTAAGGCGCAGATAGGAAATAAAAGAAATTGTGGATAGTAGCTTTAGCTAGTCAGGTGTTGTTTTGTTAAAGTTTGGTACGTGAAATCATAGATATATTTAACGCTAGTAGACACATCTCTTTCCTCTTCTCACATGACACGCATAATGTATTCTAAAGATTTAAATGTTGGTTTAATCTGTGATTTTAGGAGTGTATCATTATTTATTTCAATTAGATGAAACACAGCGAAAAATATATATGTATATATATATATATATATATATATATATATATATATATGAACAAACCGAATAAATAAAGTAATATAAAATAAATAAACAAATAAAAATGTAATAAAATAGAAAAATCGAATTATAAATAAGAAAAATACATGCAACTGTATGTATGCATATGTATATGTGTGCATGCGCATGTGTGCATATATGCGCATGTATTTATATACGCACATATACGCATGAGTAAGCTCAGGGAAATACTTCCGAGCAAAATCTAATCAAGCGGCTCTACGTCTTTTTTCCTTGAGAAAACGTCATTCTTTGATGGCATTACCTCAGGATATGTCTGCGGAGTTCATTTCTTTTATTTCATGTCGTGACACTCGTATCTGTCGTATAGGATTTATCTTGAATCTCATTGCAAATCGTCATACAATTTTCTATGATTCTTACAGGTTTTCTATTAATAAACTGAATACTAATCGTTCTAGAATTAGAAGTTATGTCATTCGTCGTTACATAAAGCGTTTATTAGCTAAACTGTGATTTTTTTTCGACTTAAAGATGTCTGCGTTGCTCTCGCATTTATTTTGTCACCTTATTATTTCATTATTTCAATAAGAAAATAAATACTGTTGGAGCATTTTAAGACGCATATTAAAAGCGTATAATATTACAGAGTATTATAGACGTAGTTATTGATCGTTCCTTGCTCCATACTTTCATTAAAACGACTATATTTATTTAATTTAACTGTTATTTATTTAATTTTTAATTAGTAGTCATTCCTTTAGTTTTCGATTACTTTGGGTTTTTTACGTCGTAGTATTTTGATTTGTATGTTTTTATTGCGGTTGAAATTTTCAAAAAATACACCCAAAATAAATAATAGGGAAGAACTAAACTCCAGCCTTCTTATATAAATACAAAACCGCCTACAACACTCTTAACATATATTTACTACCTGTAATAAATAAAATAATGTTAGTATCTCACTGGACACTAATAAATAATAATATAAAATTAATTAATAAGAAATTTTACCAAACACACAGGAAAATATACATGTACATGCATACATATAAATAAATAAACCAACAAATAGAATAAAGTAATTAATATAAAAATAAATAAAAATGTAATGAAATAGATAAATTATTCAAATACAATGAAAAAAGCAAATACATGTGTTCATATGTATATATTTGCATGCACATATGTGCATGTGCGTACGTGTGTGCATATATGTACATATACGTATAGGTGTAGCCGTATACGTACTGATGTATATACTTTATCAACAGAAACCAATCGATGTACATGTATAGTTTTCTACTTTAAACAATTCCATAATCTAAGAGGGATAAAAATATCCCACTAACACAGCGGACGATAAATTTAAGTGTTAAACGCAACAATTCATCATTTATAAACATGAAAAAAAATTATAGCAATTCCTAACAATACTTAATATTTATAACAACTCGTATCCTGGAAACTGATTTGATAGTCCGAGTGTGACACTGTATTTGTTGAAATAAGTGAATAAAATATAAAATAGGCAAAAAAACATCGATAGAAAATTGCAGATGTTCCTTTTTCCTCATTCCTAAGAAAAAGAAAATTAGGGATATCAACACCTAATATACTGTACGACATAATATCTTTATATGAATGAAATTGATTGAAAGTTTCTTCGATTATTTTCATTACTCTTTTATATCCTAACTTGTGCGCACGGTGTTTCCCACTTACTGCATTCACATAGTCTTCAAACACAATTACACACTACGCACAATAATTAAAGCAAACTATATATATATATATATATATATATATATATATATATATATATATATATAGAGAGAGAGAGAGAGAGAGAGAGAGAGCTATGCATACATACATTTCTGTAAAAATATGATTTTTGCAATTATATTTAACGTTTTTATATACAAATCTATTAATTTATAAAGTCAATGTAATTATAGAGCATATAACAAACAAATGACAAAAGCATATATTCCAAATTTGATGATGATGACCATCTTACATTTTATTTCTTTAATTACGTTGTCATTTACAATTTTTGACAATAACTGTGTCCTAGCGAAAAGCATTCATTTACTTATCAATCAATGAATCTATTTTGTCCTAAACTCATCAGAAGAAATAGCAAATATGAATCAAGCAAAATAAAATGAAATGTATTTGAGCATGATTTAAAAATACGACAATTGGAAGAGAAGTTGCAAGCAAATTTTATTTTAACTTTTATTACGCCAGTTTAAAAGGTAATTCCAACCTCCCTTCCAAATTTTGTAAATGAAATTTATTTTCTTTTGGTGGATTGATTGTTTCTATTTCTTCTAATGATTTTTGTGAAAATGGATTCATTAATTAATATAATAATTGAATGAAGGATTTTGCACTACGAAAAAGTCAATGTCAAGAGTTGTAAATGTTAACGTAATTAAATGTGTATATTGTAAGATGGTCAACATCATGAAATTCTGAATATAGACTATTGTTATATATATATATATATATATATATATATATATATATATATATATATATATATATATATATATATATCAGATATCAGTCTGGGTTCTAGGGAATAGGATGACCATACACATTGTTGGGAAGAAGTACGTAAGTTGGTATATTCATAATTCCGATTTTACTGACGTTTGTTTAATCTGAGTTATTTATTAATCCTTTATTTATGTAGCGTAATGGTTCAACGTGTCGGGTATTCGCTTCATACTCAAGTGATTCAATTTGGGAAAACCTGAATTCGCATACGACATACTGAAGAGTCCAAACGAGGGCGAATCTTAGACCTAGCATTCACAGTTGGTGTAAGCTGCAGGATTATATATATATATATATATATATATATATATATATATATATATACATATCTATATATATGTATGTATATATGTATCTATATGTATATATACATATGTATATATGTATATATATGCATATATACATATATGTATGCATAAGAATATATATATGTATATGTATATATATGTATGTATATATATGTATATATGTATATATATATATGTATATATGTATACATATGTATATATATGTATATATACGTATACATATGTATATATATGCATATATATATATATATATGTATACACATATATATATACATATATATACATATATGTATATATTTGTATAAATGTATATATATGCATATATATATGTATAAATATATGTATGTATATATATATATGTAAATATGAATATATATGTATATAGATATATGTATATATATATGTCTATATATGTATGCATATGTGTATATGTATGTATATAGAGATGTATATATATATGTATATATGTATGTATATATATGTATATATATGTATGTTTATATGTATATATATGTATATATATATGTATGTTTATATGTATATATATGTATATGTATATATATGTATGTTTATATGTATATATATATATATATATATATATATATGTATATATAGAGAGATATTTATATAATGATTGAGATATATAAAGATTCAGAACATTGGGTAAACCATTCATATTGATTTGTATTTTCTGGAGTGGACCAAATAATTTACCTTAATATATACTTTTGATCGTTTGTTATTACATAAGATATTAAGTTTTAATACGTTAATTCTTTTATTTATATTCCCATAGTTTATCTGTATATGCTATTTCATTTTTTTTTTCAAATATATTTTTTTGATTTTTTGAATGTGCTTATTATACATGTGTTATTGTTTATTTCATTTATTCTTAATAGACAGGTTTTATTTACATTTTAAAAGTAACTTCAGTCGTTCGAATCGGTGTATATACGTTTATATATATATATATATATATATATATATATATATATATATATATATATATGTACATACAGTTTACATATATTTAATGATACAAATATCCTTTGCTACACGTGTGTATATATATATGGGCTCTGATCGTTTTCGACTAGCAAATTCTTCAGAACCTTTTAGTCTATACGTTGGGCCTGAGCTAATTAAATCGCGAATGAGATTTATATTATAATATTAGTCTAGTTATCATTCGGAACTATTTTATAAACATATGATTATCATTGGATTAACAGCTGGTGGGAACCACTAATGCAATCACTACACTGTAAATATACATATATGTGTGTGTATATATGTATATATATATGGGTGTGTGTGTGTATGTGTGTGTGGGTGTGTGTATATCTATGTGTGTGTGTGTGCGCGCGTGTTTGTATTTATGTGTAATAAAAACTGTCGACTACCCATACACACACATACACACACCCACACATACATATGTGCGTGTATCGCTGATAATCTATAGGGCTTATCTCTTTGACTGATTGCACCGTGTGTAGTATAAGAGTAGGCGCTTGTGGGGTCGCTCTAGCGATACTATCTCGACAAGTCAGTCATGTATAACGTCGACCGATGCTTCATGTTCAATACGTTTCTCTATTTTTGTACACAGTGTGGTCTTAATTGATGTAAACTTGACTAATAGCACCTGTTCTTTAACCTAGCACATTGGTGAGGATCATTAATTATATTATGCTGGTCGGTACCCTCTTCCATTCTAGGCGATATAAGTGCTGATGACTAAGCCAATCTAATATTCAAGATTACTTTTTTACTGATTTTTTTTTTTTTTTTTTTTTTTTTTTGCCGGGCAAAATTCGCCAACAGACATTTCTAATAGGTTAGTTGTTTGCATTAGAAATAAAAACTTATTAATTTTTACGAAAAATGTAATCAAGCCTGTTACTAATCTTTATTACAGGCCGACAGACACACACATGCACACAGCATTTAACTGCGAAAGGGCCTTATTATGGACGTTTTTCTTTCGTTTTACTAAATTTGTCTTTATTGATCAAATGATACCATAAAGAGCTATTTAACTTTTATTCTCTATCTTTTAAATTTATATTTCTATTATACTAACATGGGTGCCCGGCCTTGCCCGGGTGTTTGGAGGTGTGTGTTGAGCAAAAAAAAAAAGCGGTAGTAGGAAGGCTGGCTCGAAGCCGTACCGTGAAGGAGGAAAAGAGCGGGGAAAACGTGACGGCTTTGCTGTTACGACCACCGGCAAACCGGAAGTGATGAGGGTTTAAATTAAGGCTAGACAATTGAAAAGAAGGAGGTGACTTTCGAAAATATCTGCGAAAAAAGCGATCCCTCCTTGTTGAAAAGTGCCCAGTTGAGGGTGGAAAAATTAATGTGTTTAGCCTATTTGTCGGTATTCGTTGTCTGAAAGGTCGATTTTCGAAACGATACTGATCTTGTGAAAATCTGTCGCCTCCGTCGAAATTTTAGCCAGACATGTAAACATACATAAATACATTTATATATTGGTAGCTCAAATTTTCGACCCAAACCGATTAAAAGGCTTGTCCTATCATCTGAATACTCTTTATGTAAAATTTCCAATGTTTAGACCAGAAATCGTGTGAGTAATTTGGTAGGGACCATAGAGGTCAATTTTTAAAAATAATTTCACCCCTATTATGACCTCTTAACATGTATCGTTTTGGACTCAAATCAAGTTATTGAGTAAGAGCCATGTCCAAGGAACTAATATCTTAAATGTCAAATTTTATATTTCACATTGGCGGAGGCGTTTCGTAGAGTTCTCAAAGATCAAATCGTTGAACTTTGACCACTTAACAGCCAAATTTCTGGCCGAAAACTGATTACAAAGATTTTTCCAAATTTCAGTACCCTATATATCAAATTTCGAGTCTGTAGACTGAAAATTTACAGAGTTATAGCGTAGGGAAATGTACACAGACAGACACACAGACACACACAGGCAGACAGACAGAGGCTTTCACTTCAATAGATATATAGATTATAAAACTCAGGATTTCTTAGAGCGTTCAAATCGTGTGTCCTGTCTAGAGCTAGGATTGGATATTGTTGCGCATACGTAATTAAATAAAAACAAAGCTATGAAAGCATTTTAAATCAATAATTTTAGTAATTTATTTCACTGCTAATAAAATCAATCCATCGGAGCTGCAAAAAATAGTGACCTGAGTAAGCCACATATATAAAATTGAAAGGCATAACACCTAATACACAGAATATAAAAAGGATACCCTAATCCAAACAAGACGACAGACGTGTTTATAATCAAGGAAAAATTGTATAACATGTGAAACATAAGATATTATAAAATATAAGGCTGCGTCAGTACACTGAACTTTTAACATATAAGAATCTTCATTGACACTTAATTAAATTGTCCCTAATAATAAGTATTCTAACCGTATTAAAATTAGTTTAGAAAAACATAAGAGAAAATTAAAACCACAAAAAGGATTGGCACTGTATAATCAACAGTACTAATGCATAAAATAAAATAAAATCTAATCAGAAAAATAATCGACTGCGGAAATTAACTAAAATATTCCAGTGCACATGAAAAAAATATACAAATATGGATTTAGTAGACTCCAGTAGAAGGAGACATAAGAAATACTTAAAAGAACCCAAGGTGAATAAGTCGTTCGGAATAGGTGTGTAAGAAAAATAATAATGATATATTAAAAATAACACTACGATAAAGCATTAAAATTAATATAGTAAATTATAATAATTAATATAATAATTATAATTGAATTTTAGCATGCGCATAAAGACGTAACATTATGTCGGCAAATTAAAATGAACAGTTTGCATTCAACTTGTCAATATGTATACACAGCATAGTGATGATGACATGCCGATTCTCGTCAGATCGCCGGCATTAAACACCGATACCAGATGGGTGACAATTTGGGAATTCTAAGCGCTATATATGCCTCTCGCGTATCTCGGTGTTGTCTCCAGTCGTCCTGAACATCTACATGCCACTGGTATTTAAAACGCTGACATAGGAGAACTGTGGTTTGATATTGCGCAAATCTTGCCACGAAAATTTCACGCACAGGCACCCTTCCGTGGATATTTATAATATGTATAGGTTAAAAGAAGTTACGTACGTCTTATTCATGTATCCAAACGAAAACAATTACTCGTTATAAACCATCGTTGGTGCATGATTACTATGGCTATGACAATAGAATAGTCTTATCATTGATTTGACTCTCGAGTATATATCCGAAACAGTTAGTACATATCCGAACCAGTTAGTATGTATCCGAAACAGTTAAACACAATTAATCAATCGGGAACCACATCACTATCTAATAACATATAAGATATTAACTGATATCTATTCGAGCGTCAAAATAACGAAAAGAATATTCTATTTCATAACCCTAATGATTACTATTCCATGTTAATTGCAGTGTTATGTGACCAGAGTGTAAGAGTAATCGGCTACATATTTACACACAGACAGAGAGACAGATACACATATGCATCTACTGCTTTATTGACATAGATAATACGAGCATTTCATAGCACGGAGTTAGGTTCTAATTCCATTGAAGTTGCCCCAAATTTATACAGAGAAACTATTGAAGGAATTAAACTATTCTTAACACAGTAGCATTTATTCGATGAAACATTAAAAGATTTCAGAAAATGATATGTTTTGCTGGAAAAAAATATTCTAAAAAGATCCGTCGCCGGAAATATAAGTAACCATAAAATTAGAAGTCTGCAGAGTTTTGACACTATGTAATAAAAAAGAAAGAAATATGATGCATATAATATTTGAAGTGTAAATAACATATCTTTAATTCAATTACATTATTACTTTTATAGTCTAAGTAAAAATAGAAAAAAGCGCTTAAAACGTACAAAGAATGAATTCGTAGTTATATGTTTTAATCTTATGTTTGCATAAACATTAAGTAGCGGTTCCTTTTTTAATCCTATTTTTTCTTCGTCAGAATAACGGTAGAGAGAGCAATTTCGAGTGAAAAGTGTATTAAGAGAAATATATATATATATTAATATATATATATATCTAGACATACATATATTATGATTGCTTCATCTTTGCAGATGATCACCATCCTGTGCAAAAATAAATCTCGACCATCCGCCCCCATAGTTCATCTCCCTTGGCCGCGTGACTCTTCAAACAAACAACCGACTTACATGGCCCGAAGCAAAGATGACACATGAAGTCCTGTGTCTGCACCGGGTTTACTGGACTACTCTGTTTTATGGTGTCATTGTGCGCAATCAGACGCCTGTTCAGAAACACACAGGTCGTCTTATCATGTTGTGGACGTAAAGGTACATAAGGGCGTATTTCGTGTGACTTCAAGTGGCTGACATATCCAGCTCTGGACAATAGAAAGAACCAACATGTTTAAGACTTCCAGCCAGCTTTATGGGCGTCTAATCCGTTCATAGATCCGTTACGCTTTTTCTCTTACGCTCTGCCTGTTCCAAATGCTTTGCTTCTATATATAAACATATTGAAGAAAACTGAAGGATCGGTCGAAAGGAGTGTGCTCTTGAGAAAAACATTTTTTTTTCGAAAGTCTTTTTGTATTCCTACACTTCCAAAAATAAGAAAAAAGTGCAAATATTAATACAGATATATATATATATATATATATATAAATATATATATATATATATATATATGTATATATATATATATATATATATATATATATATATATATAATGTATTTATTTCCTATTTGTTGAAGTGTAGGCATGAAAAGGATTTTCGAAAAAAAATTCGTGTTTCTCAAGAGCACAAAACTTTCGATCGAGATAAGTACTGCACTAAAGATTCCCGAAAGGATGAAACACTTGTGTATGTAGGTATTTAATTATTACAGTAAAAAAATAAATAAAAAATAATAATAATTATAACAGCCCCTTTAAGAAATTCGTTGCTTATAGTTGAGCACTTTCTGTCAAATTAAAAGTCGGTCAACTTAGCTCTTATGCATAGATCATCGTATAACGATTAGATCACTCTCTGACTGACGTAAATGAACATTTAAAATTAAAATGTTTAAAATTCGACGTTATTTCACGCGGTTAATGGTAGCCGAATGGATTAGGTATCCGCTAAACCGAGCCAGAGATGTCTCGTGATGCGGGGTTCGAATCGTTCGACTGGTATTAATAGTGTCACCCTGAACTGAAGATTCCCGAAAGGATGAACCACTAGTGTCTGTAGGTATTTATTTATTACAGTAAAAAAAAAATTATATATATATATATATATATATATATATATATAAATAATAGCAGGGATGCCCGGGTATTAGAAGTTATATGTTGAGCAAAAAAAAAGCGGTTAATTTTTTTTAACATTGACCACAATTATGACCCCTTAAAATGTATTGTTTTGGGCTCAAATCAAGATAGCAAGTTAGATCCATGTCCAAAGAACCTATATCTAAAATTTCAAGTGTGTAGACCTAAAATTCTCGGAGGAGTTTGGTAGAGTTCTCATAGGTTAAATCGTTGAACTTTGACCCCTTAATCGCCAAATTTCTCTTAATCGCCAAACCCCGATCACATAGATTTCCAAAATCTCAGTACCTGTGTATCAAATTTCGAGTCTGTAGACTAAAAATCGACAGAGTTATTTCGTAGGGAAATGTACACACACACACACACACACACACTTTTATAGATATACTAGCATGGGTACCCGGCATTGCCCGGGGGTGTATGCTGAGCAAAATAAAAAAGGTAATTTTTTTTTAACTGTGACCCCTATTATGTCCCCTTAAAATGTATTGTTTTGCGCTTAAATCAAATTATTTAGTTAGATCAATGTCCAGTGAAGTCTTTATCTTAAATTTCAAGGGTTTAAGACCCAAAATTGTCGGAGGAGTTTGGTAGAGTCCTTAAAGGTCAAATCGTTTAACTTTACCACTAAACAGCAAATTTTTTGGCCGAAAACGGATCACATAGATTTTCCCAAATCTAAATACCCTGTACATCAAATTTCGCATCTGTAGACTTTAAATTCTCAGAGTTATTGCGTAGGGAAATGTACACAGACACACATACACACACAACATACACACACAGACACGTTCACTTTCATAGATATACTAGCATTTAAGCCCAGCGTTGCCCGGGTGTTTGGATGTGCATGTTGAGCAAAAAAAAAGTGGTAGTAGGAAGGCAGGCTCGAACCCGTACCGCAAAGGAGGAAAAGAACGGATAAAACCTTACGTTTATGCTGTTACGACCACCGCCAAACCGGAAGCGACATATTTTTTTTTAAATTAAGGCTAAACAAGATAACAACAACAAAATAACTTTCAAAAATATCGGCGAAAAAAAGTGCCCCCCCTGTAGAAAAGTGCCTAGGTTAAGATATTTATATTTTTAGCCAATTTTTCGATATTTGTTGTATGACAGGTCGAACTTTAAAACGATCCTGATCTTGGTAAAATCCGTCGCATATATTGAAAGTTTAAGGCAGACATGCAAACAGACATAGATACATACATTTATATATTAGTAACATAAAATTTCGATCCAAACTGATGAAAAAGCTTGCCCTATCTCTGAATACCATTTATGTAAAATTTCAAATATTTAGACCAGAAATTGTCTGAGTAATTTAGAAGAGACCGCAGAGGTCAATTTTTTTTTTACCTGTGACCCCTATTATGACCCCTTAAAATGTATTGTTTGGGCTCAAATCAAGTTATTAAGTTAGATTCATGTTCAAGATATTTCTAGCCAAAAACCGATCACATCGATTTTGCCAACTCTCAGTACCCTGTATATCAAATTTCGATACTGTAGATTAAAAATTGACAGAGTTATTGCGTAGGGAAATGTACACAAACACAAACACACACACACACATACGTTCACTTATATATATATATATATATATATATATATATATATATATTTATATATATATATATATATATATATATAAGTGAACGTGTCTGTGTGTATGTCTGTGTGTGTGTTTGTGTTTGTGTACATTTCCCTACGCAATAACTCTGTCAATTTTAGCTCTTATGCGTAGATCATCGTATAACGATTTGATCACTGTCTGCTTGACGTAATGAACATTTAAATTAAAATGTTTAAAATTCAACGCTATTTCACACAGTTAATAGTAGCCGAATGGATACGGCCTCCGCTAATCGAGCCAGAGATGTCTCGTGTCGCGGGGTTCGAATCGTTCGACTGGTAGTAATCGTGACACCCTGCACTGAAGAATCCCGAAAGGATGAAACACTAGTTTCTGTAGGTATTTAATTATTATAGTAAAAAAAATAATTATGACAGCCCCTTTAAGAAATTCGTTTCTTATCGTTGAGCACTTTCAGTTGAATTAAAAGTCGGTCAATTTAGCTCTTATGCGTAGATCATCGTATAACGATTTGATCACTGTCTGCTTGACGTAATGAACATTTAAATTAAAATGTTTAAAATTCAACGCTATTTCACACAGTTAATAGTAGCCGAATGGATACGGCCTCCGCTAATCGAGCCAGAGATGTCTCGTGTCGCGGGGTTCGAATCGTTCGACTGGTAGTAATCGTGACACCCTGCACTGAAGAATCCCGAAAGGATGAAACACTAGTGCCTGTAGGTATTTAATTATTATAGTAAAAAAAATAAAAATATATATATATATATATATATATATATATATATATATATATATATATATATGCTAGCATGGGTGCCCGGCGTCGACAGAGTTATTGCGTAAGGAAATGTACACAGACACACAGAAACACACACAGCCACGTTCACTTTTATAGATATATATAAATGTGTGTATGTATATATATATATATGTATTTATATGCGTATTTATATACATATGTATAGATAGATATATAGCTACACACACACACACACACACACACATATATATATATATATATATATATATATATATATATATATACAATCTAGACTTTCCATTAATGGTGATAAAGTTCATGGTCAATTGACACGTCATGTGCATGGTTGGAAGTAAAATAAAAGAGAAAAAGACCAAGGAATATAGGGCTAATTTAATCTTAGCCATGTATATAAAAAGGAATTTCGAGTGAAATACATGCAAAATTGACCAGTTTGTCGCCTAGTGCAGTGTACCATAATGTCAACGTGTCTGTTTTTAAAATATTTATTCAGCTGTGAGTTTACAATATCTCAACCACATACGAAATCTAAAGACGGCACAATATGTTCAGTTAATATTACTAATTTCAATCATTACAAGATTCAGTATATCCATTGTGCCACTATATATTTCCTGATAAAGTGACTTCCTGTTTAGAATTCTGTCTGAAATAAACAGTGTAACCTAATCCAATGTCCGCGCTAGTAAGTCACAGATATACAGTAGCGTCCAAAACTAAGGGACAATTTTTTAAATCTAATAATGGTTACAAATAATAACTTTAAAAAGCTGAAGTTTTGGCAACTGGTAGTCGTTATCATCGATAATAACATACTAAAATTTTAATAATATGCAAAAGACCGAAAAAAGATTATAACAATTATTTATTTATTTTCAAAACAGGAACGTCCAAAAGTAAGGGACAAAATTGAGAAAAACAGTGTAAACACAATGCTATATTCAATTTTTTCGGTTTCCACTAAACAGTAAGTCTTACTTATTCATTTGTAAACGTTGCATCAGCCAACACCATGGCGAAACGCCCAAAACTTGATTATTCTGTGAGACAAGTTATTGTGAAGCTATACAAGGAAAATCACACTATTAGAGAGATTTCCGAGAAAGTGAAACGTTCCAAGAGTGTTGTAGGAAGGGTTGTTAAATCCAACAATTATATTGGCAAAATGGTTAGTGCTTTTAAAACCGGCAAGCCTCGCAAAAGTTTGGCAAGAGAAGAACGGATAATGCAGCGTATGTCATTAAAGGACCATTTTAAGTTTTGCGCAGAAATTAAAAGGGTTATGAATAGTACCGCATGTGTTAATGTGTCAGAACAGACTGTTTCTAGACGACTGCAAAAAATAGGGCGGTTTAATGGAGCCCCAGGGAAGAAACCACTTGTTAGTTCGAAGAAGAAGAAGAAGAAGAAGAAGAAGATGAAGAGATTAGAATTTGCAAACAGGTATGTAATTTGGACATATGAAAATTGAGCAAAAGTATTTTTAAGTGATGAAGGAAAGTTTAATTTATTTGAAAATGATGGAAAAACAATGTAAATAGACGTATTGTCAACAGATTACGTGCAAAGTGTACTAATTAAACTGTCAAGTTTGGGGGCGGAAGCGTCATCGTATTTGGAATGTTTTCTCGCCAAGGTACAATGCCTCTAATCTGGTTACAAACTCGTGTAAACGCGCAGATCTATAAAAACATTGTTCAAGATCATGTTGTGCCAATCATACAGAATTCAGGTTTCGATAGGGCTACTTTTATACAAGATAATGTCCCATGTCACAAGGCAAAGGTGATAACGAGTTACCTTAGCGAGGAAGATTTCGAAATTATTGATTGGAAACCGTAAAGGCCTGACTTAAATCCAATAGAAAATATTTGGAATACTTTAAGAGTGAAAATTATGGAAAGAAACTCCACTAACACGAAGGGAGGATTTGTGGGTGAACTATCAAGAAGAATTGTCAACAATTTGTACAGAGGATTGTCAAGAACTGATCCATTCTTGTAGTCGAAGATGCGCAGCTGTCAGTGAGAGCGAGGGCTCGTCTACTAAATATTGATTGTACATGTATTTTTTTTATTTTTTAGCTGTTTAAATTGTTTTTCTCAATTGTGTCCTTTACTTTTGGACGTTCCTATTTTTAAAATAAATAAATAATTGTTATAATTATTTTCTATCCCTTGCAGATTATTCAGATTTTAGTATGTTATTATGGATGATAACGACTACCAGTTGTCAACTGGTGCTACTAAATCAGGCTGTCTATTGGCTTCCTGAGACGAAATGCACCTACATTGATGTTCCTTTTTGTTTTTCTATTCTCTTTTGTAAAACTTAATTATCTTTACAAAACCAAAAACAAAAACAATAGCCCCCTCCCCCTTTTTCTTCCCCTACTTCCCAGTCATGGATATGACCTTAAACTATATCCAGTGGTGAGGCCCCAGATCGCGGGCTTTGGGGAGTGTGGAGCTACCCTTTAATTGCCATTGTTCCCAGGTCCACTCTGACCCGGAGTGGTAGTACCTGTTAGGGTCCCAACTATGGGTTAAATAGAAACCGACTTGAAAGCAACAAATATATTCTATTAAATATTTTTTCTTCAAAATCTTTGGATTCGGTATTAAATCACCTGAAAAGGGTTGATATGCCGTAAAACAGAAACAACCAAACCAAACCAGTTGTCAAAATGTCAGCTTTTCACAATTGTTATTTGTATCAAGTTATAAAGACTATGCTTTTGATCCGTCACTTCATCGAAACACCAGGAAGAGGAACTTCTATATCTTAATCAGCAATCCATCAATTTGTACAATTGTCTGTACACTGATATTGTTAAATAATTAGATAAGTTCTGTTCATTGCAACAACCTTACATACTTCTTTTCTTGTCAAATTAGCCAACCGCATTACAGACGGATTTCCTTTTACGATAGACGGTAGAACTTAAGCAACATATTTAATATGTAAAATTCGTAAATACTAAACTATGACCACCTTGTTACTTATATCTAATCGCCTATACTGGATCCTCATCAGCTCACAACTTACTTTCAGCATCCTCGTACTATTTATTCCTCAAATCTCATACATCTAAAACATTTTCTGAATAGATACAAATATTTTTCCCGAGCAGCTCAACATCCAGTGATCGTACATCTAATCCTCATTTAATTCCTTATATCACTTTGAACTTTACCCTAAATCTTCATTCCATGCCTAAGCTAAGATGAACACCTTATTATACCCTATTCACCCACTTTTAACAAATTAGATAAACACAGTTACAATATCAGAAATTCCCTTGGAGTGCTCTGTGCGTGACCTAGTATACAGACTAGAACAATTAACCACGACACTATGTACCTATAATTTCTCTCAAAACTGTAAAAATACCGCTGCTAGTATACTACGTATATCCTATAGATACTTAACCACCAGGATTACTGCCTTTGTCTGTTTTGTATGACAATTTTTTTATCTCTACCTTAAACTCTATACCCTAACGTGTAATTATACTGTACTGTTATTTGAGTCCTTTCTCGGTTCACTAACTAACCAACTGCCCTATTTCCCAAGCTCTTAACCCTTAACCTTAGAACACTGGCTTTTCGTAATCTCTACACATTAAATCCTAAAGATTTCTAACGCATGCTTTAAATTATACTCTTATCTCATAACTAAGCTCTAAAGTAAATAATTACTAGCCATAGTCTTATACATAGATTTCAAGTGATCTATAATGAACAACAACCCTTAATATCTTTCGTTTTGATAGGAGATAGTATTGCAATAATAAATGCACAAACTGAACCGATACTGATTGTAATACAAACTTCCGGATTTTAAAGGGAAGCGAACCCATCTTCCTACGTTAGAAATCTGAAGATAACATACTCAATATCTAAAATTGTATATATTCATATATATTGAAAACATGCCACTTATCCATCCATCAATATTTAATTATAATTACAGAACATGCCATGACTTATATCTTTCAAGAATGTACGCCAAGTCAAATATTTCTATATTGAGCATATTTCTTGTCTTTCAGTCGTATTAAATACTCAGTTGGGCTAAAAATTTTAATTCCTAATATTAAGTAAATCATACTTTAACATGTTATCATATTCCTAAACTAACAAAACTATATTTACCCATACATTAACTCCTCTCTCTCTCTCTCTCTCTCTCTCTCTCTCTCTCTCTCTCTCTATCTATCTCTCTCTCACCAATGGTGTTGCAAATTTAGTTGCTTCCACTACATAAATTTTTAATTATCCCCTCTCCCATTTACAAAATTAATTAAAGCATAGCGATGTCCTTTTTAATCACTTTTTAATCACTTCGAGGAGTGTAATTTTTCAGTAGATATATAACCTAAATCACCTATTAATATTAACTACCCATACAAGGTGGCGGAAATACCTGGATTAGGACCCAGGCGCAGGGCGAACTCTCTCGGAGCTGATGGACCCGTTATATCCTCCCAGGTCATTCATCTAGGAGAAGGAAAAATCTGAAGTTAAACGTAGGGGAGGGAGGACTCTTCGGTCCCGGACGACAACCTTCCCAGAGCTGGTGACTCAAACAAATTAAATTGGAAAACCTAAACTGCTTAAGAAAGATATAAGTTCTGTCTATCGCCCGGCTTTCATATTCCTTCTTTTCCTATAAGCCAGGCGTAGAGGTGCTATCTCAAGGACTCGACAGAATCACCAATTGGTTGACCTTGTTTACTGACTAGGGCAATGCATGCCGTTTTTTCTCCGCTCCCTACACATCCCATCCTCCCAAAATGGACACTGCGGGGATAGTTCAATACCATATATGCAGGTACGGTTGGACTTGGCTGACTTTGTCTGATGGGTTGAGGGTACCGGATTGACAATTCCTGGCTGCTGTTTACGAATTATAGTACAGGAGCCCGAACTCTTTGGTAGCGCTTAAAGCGGCTGCTTCACCAACAGTTGTATAATATCGGGATGATTTTAGTGCCATGTCGCGCATGGAAAGGGAACCTGCACTCATCCCCGTTGGGCTTTCCTGAGGCCACAATCCTGTAGGTGAGGTCAGCTAATGGTCTACTTGTATTGCGTGTCTGATATTCTGCACAAAACTTGTCCAGCACCCCTCACTCACCCTAACTGAAACTTTTAAATTAAATAAAATTAAATAACAAAAGTTACGTTTAAACCAGGACCAAACCAACATGCCTCCTCCATTGAGGCTTGCATTCATGAATATCCGCGAGCTTCAAACTAACTTAGATGATGTTGAATCATTTCTACTTGTAAACACCCTGGGTAACTTAACATTAGATTAGAAATGACTTGGGGGTGCTGCAGTTCCACAGCTCCAGCATTAAATTAAACTAACCTATACTCCTCCATTCCCTCTAACCACTGTAACGTGCCTGGTTATCCCCCACTTTGCCGTAAGGACTCGGACGGACATCTGCATGGGCTCGGAGTCTATATTCGTAACACCCTTCCCCTAACTAGAGAATCAAAACTAGAATCAGACGACCAGGCTTTTATGTGCTTCAGGCTAAACATGCAACATAATATTAGCTACGTGTATTTTGCCTACGGCTCTCCCTCAACCCAGGACTGTACCCTAATAAACAAAGTCTCTGACAGCATGGATATAGCACTCTTCCTCGATACTAGCGCACAAGTACATGTATTTGGTGACTTAAATGTCCACCAGAGTAACTGAATTGGATTCTCTAATTACACAGACGCAGCTGGTTGCAGAACACATAGCTTCTCTATATCTCATTCCCTATCTCAGCAAGGTTACATTTCCGACAAGTTTCCAGACCAGCAAGATCAACATGCCTCACTTTTAGATCTATTTCTGACAACACTTCCTGATGATTGTACAACAAATGTCCACAGCCCATTCGGGAATGCTGAATACGCTGTGATAATGGTAGAAATCACCCTAAATCCTTGCATTATAAGTGAAGACCCACTGCTTAAAACAACGAGATATTACAAAGATGCTGACTGGGAAGCCATCAGGGAACTCATCAGAGATGCCCCATGGCAAAGTATCTTTTCTATTGTGTGCAAATGAGGCCACTGAATGGTTCAAAACTGCAATCGAAGCGCATGTTCCCAAACGGAAATTCTATAGCAAGCGCCACTCCGTCCAATGTTTTAATTCTGCTTGTGCAGCTGCCATTTTTATATTTTTATACGTGTGCATACGTATAAATTATGTATATATGTTATGTTTGTTTTATTTTTACACAATATTAAAACAATAGGTTTAAAAAAAAAGCACCCCCCACTAATCTTAGGCACGAGCCGCCACTGGTATAAAGTAATGGGCAGTCAACGATTCCTTCACTATCAAACAATCATGAAGTTGCTTACTCGGCAACCGACAAGGCTAATCTGGTTGCCAGTCGGTTTGCCTAAAACTCCACACTGGACCCGGTATGCCACTCCCGACTTCCCTTTGCGGACAGACCCTACTTTAGATGATTTGAAAATCACCCATTCTCATGTACATGGTATCATAAAAAAACCTAGGCACCTCAAAAGCATGTGGAACCGATCTCATCCCGGATATGCTATTAAAAATATGCTCCGCTGAGGTTAGTCCAGTTCTCTCCAAACTTTACAACAAATGCATCAACGAATCTTGCTTCCCTTATTGCTGGAAAACCGTTTCTATGGTACTAGTCTTCAAGAAATCTGGTGAAAGAACTGGCCCATTAAATTATCGCCCCATTAGCGTCCTCTCGCTTTTAACCAAAATCTTTGAATCCTTAGTTAATCAAGCCCTAGTCCAACACCTAACAGCTTCTTAACTCCTGACCAACAAACAATATGGATTTAGGCAAGCCCCTTTCACGGCAGATATCTTAACCGTAATCTCTGAACGTATATACCGCTCACTGGACAAAACAGGGGAGGATAGTGCGGTAGCCATCGATATATCTAAGGCTTTTACCAGAGTATGGCACGATGGCCTTCTAAGGAACATTAGATCATATGGTATCACTGGAAGAATACATAATGTAATTAAATCCTTCTTAAATAAGAGAAAAATCCAAGTTGTCCTAGAGGGTCGTACATCTAAACAATATGATATAAATGGAGGTGTACCTCAGGTGGCTATCATTCGACCTTTATTATTCTTGATATTTATAAATGACCTACATGAAAAAATTGTTTCGGAGATGAGTATATTTTCTGATGACATCACTCTCTATAATAGGCAGGAGGGGAAAACAAATGCACACATATCTAAGGAAATGGTAGAAACACTAGAGGATGACCTCTAATCTATAGTGGAATGAGGACAAAATGGACGGGCATAGTCAATGCTGCCAAGACTAAGCTTGTTTTCTTCAATAACTACAAGAAACCTTCTCTACCACCAATAGCAATGACCAAGAACACATTACATGAAAGTACTTCTTTTAAACTGCTCGGCCTAACGTTTACAGGGAACATGAACTAGAATAGATACATTGGGAGCAATGCCAAGGCTGCTGCAAAGAAGATAGGATCTCCCTACCGTACTAGAAAACTGCTTACCCCTGAAATGTATGGAGTACTGTGTTCATATTTTAGCCAGTGCATCTGCTGCTTGTCTCTCACTCCTGGACAAGGTTCAAAAGAGAGTCGGCTGAACTGATAGGTCCTGAACTGTCATCTAAGCTTAAACCTCTGCCCCATCGACGAATTGTTGCATCCCTCTGCCTGTTCTACAAGTACTTTAACGGTGAATGCTCTGACGAACTACAAACACTTGCACCTACTCGACGTGAATACCCCCGACAAACTCGACAAGCAGCTAATTCCCACCCATTTTACAGTAAAGATCCCTAGGGGTTAGAAAGCCTTTTGCTCCAATAGTTTCTACCCCAGACCTACAAGATTTTGGAACTATCTTCCGGGATTCTGCTTTCCCAACTGTACTGATATGCAGAAGTTCAAGTGTAATGTGAACACACATCTTGCTACTCATCTCCCTTCCTAATGTCCCAGCAACTTATGTCCCCAATAGTAGCCCCCTACTTCAAAGTGGCACTGTACCTTTTTTAGGTTGAAAATTGATTTAAAAAATATTAGGCTTTAAAAGTGAGTCCCTTAGTTTTGGACGCTACTGTATTACCCTTGTTTTTCCTAACATTTATTTCATGTAATTTATCATATTTAAGACATACATTCTTCAATAAGTTAATAAACGTTCATTCATTTTCATTTCTATTTATTTCAATTTATCATATTTAATATTTAGTAATTAATTTCCAGTATAATTTATGCTCGTAAATAAACATATTTGGTTATTTAAAAATATATATATTAGCTTATTATCGTTTGCTGAGGAATGTCTCTCTTCTTCCCTGATGTGAGGGCGTATCTGAAACGACACTTACGCCCTGGCACGACACTAATATGTTACTGTCGTTTATAGAAGAGTGTCTTGCCTTGTTAGTTTCGTGGACACGTCTGTTAAACGGTTGTTATGTCCTTCAAAGGACAACACGTTCCCCGGGGAAATAAATGATAGTCCATAGACGATATAACATTAGCTACCGAGTAAATAGGTTGATATCTCGTCGGCTACGTCTGATATTCGAGTTCCCGCCAGTACTAGCAGAACCGCTCTGCTTGAACTATATGTGTTATACGATAAAAAAGTGATAGACACATTATTTTTATTATGATAGAAATTTAAATGAACATTTAAGGAGTATTTTCAGAAAAGCTGGGGCGCGCGACTCGTTACTTTCGGAATCCCGAATTTAATTACTTTACAACTTATCCCTCATTAAAACGGAGAGAGAGAGAGAGAGAGCGAAAGAGAGAGAGAGCGAAAGAGAGAGAGAGAGAGATAGAGAGATAGGAAGACACATTAAAAACAAAGCGACCGAAATGTTTTGCTTTTCGAAACTTGTTTATTCTGATTGCCTAAACACTCTGGCTACCACTATTGTCAATATGAAGTGTTTAAATTTCAGCTGACATCGCCGACTTGACTTTGCGCATCTTTAATATCGTTACAGCCTACTTTTAGGGGAGCTGGTTTTTACCTCACATTAAAAACGGCCTTGTGCCTAATTTGCTCAGTGGGGGAGCAAATAAATACCATATTTAATAGCGTTACAGCCTACTTTTAGGGGAGCTGGTTTTTACCTCACATTAAAAACGGCCTTGTGCCTAATTTGCTCAGTGGGGGAGCAAATAAATACCATCTTTAATAGCGTTACAGCCTACTTTTAGGGGAGCTGGTTTTTACCTCACATTAAAAACGGCCTTGTGCCTAATTTGCTCAGTGGGGGAGCAAATAAATACCATCTTTAATAGCGTTAAAAAAGTATAGGTATATAAATGGTTTCCTTGTAATTTTTATTAAAATGTATTCTAGTATTTAGCAACGTGGTAAATTGCGACTCGTTTATTTATAATCAATAACCCCTCCAATATATGTGTCCACGTTTTAATCTACTTGATGTCTTTGCTATTTTGTAACATTATAGTAATTGTCAGTGTCTTTATTAGTACATTTCCAAACCATAACTATCGCAAATGAGCTAGGTCAGTAGCCATATACTAGTTTTATTTTTGGTGTGACATTGTGACATTGTGCCTCCTGCCTTCATTATTCGGGTAGAGGAAATGCTTAGTCGACCGATGTCAAGTTCGAAAAGGAGTTCTGTAAATTTTGTCGATCTGGTCTTTTTTTTTTTTTTTTTTTTTACACAGTGATCACCACTTATCAAGGCCCGGAAGCCACTCAAGGATAAGTGTTATTGCAAGTACATTACGTTAGTGTGGAGATTTGATGAAGTGTTTACTTAAAGGGGCGGTCCATTAGGAAGTTGTTAACATTGGACTTGAAGACAGCCAAGTTGTGGTCCGGAGGGAAGCAGGCAGACGGAACAGAGTTCCACAGGCGTGCAGTTCTAAGAAAGAAGCTTTGTTCATGGAATCCGCGTTTTGATTTAGGCACAGATATAGAGTGGGGGAAAATTTTCACAGTGGATTCAGCTAGACGGGTGTTTTTCGTGAAAGATTGGCGAGGGGGGGACAGGGATTGGAGTTCAGACGAGCACCTGCCATGAAAATAACGATAAAACAAGGATAGGTTCGCAACGTCTCTTCTGTGGGAGAGGGGTTGCAGGGTAGAGAAAAAATTGTGTACTCTGTCAAGGCATGATAGGCTGTTTTTGGCAGCTCCTGCCCAGATATGGCCACAGTATTCCATCCTTGGACGTACTTGGATTTTATATTGATAGAGAATTGCATCAGTAGTGAGATATCTTCTGGAGCGGTAGAAGGATCCCACCATCTTTCCAGCGACCTTGGCAACAGACTTGATGTACGTGTTCCTTTTCAGATCAGGAGTAAAGGTCGAACCCAGAAGCTTGTCAAAACACGGGGCCTCACCTAGACGAGAGCCATCCATCACAATTGATGCCAGCTGGGGATCAGAGCGTTGATGATGTAAGGATAGGAGTTTAGTTTTGGATGCACTAAAGGTAACCAGCCACATTTTCCCCCACTGAACCACGCGCTCGAGATCAGAGGAGAGAGAATCCGAGAGAACTTTGTCATTTACAGCCTTTGATGTGTTGCCGTAGATGGTCGTGTCATCAGCATAGATGTCAACGAATGATTTAAGTATGTGTTTAGGGAGGTCATTGTTGTAGATCAGGAAGAGAGTTGGGCCCAGGATTGACCCCTGAGGGACTCCAGCATTTTAAAAAAGTAGAAAAACATTAAGAATCTTTATTTTCAACACAAAGGAATGTGTTTTGTCATTGCTTTTATAAGTTACCTAATAATATATGAAGGAGACAGATGGGGAATCATTTACATCGAGAACTCCCTTATTGTCGTGAAGTATATGAACCGCATTATCTTTGGCATGTGCCGAGTAGGCTATATAAATTGTCAATAGTACCGAACTAATTAATAATTTTTGTTCTGAAAACATTAGCCAATTTTAAGTTTCTGAACAGAAAACGTAGTGTTAATTTTTTTTATTTTCTCGAAAACGTTAGCAATAAAAAAAAAACCATGGTGGTAAATCCACCATCATTAATATTTCTATCAAATCTATATAAATAAAACAACAGATGTATGTATATATGTACGTGTGTCCGCGTGAAAATATTTAACCAATAAAATCTTAAACTAATGGCCGAAAATTAAAAGGTAACAGTAATAATACAACAAGGAATGTTTATAACAATGAAAATCCTTGTTTAGATGAATGAAATAATTTCAACATGCTGAAATACTTATATTACATTTTTGTATGCGCAAATGCATTCATATCTTCAAGTTGTTTATTTCTAAACGTTTTTCATCTATTTCCTGATAGCTCAAATGGAAGTGGACGTGACTGGACCGCTATATGTTGTGGTTTTATATTAGCTAATGGCACCAAAATGGTGTTTTAATCTTTTGAAATCAGTAGTATATTATTAGGTTAAATAGAATATTCCATAAAGAAATGACTGTAATAGTCAATACAATATTTTCATGAAAAATAAATTTAAGCGTATTTTATAACCAGAGAAAGCCCGGCGCTACCTGCTAGTATTATGTAGTCTTTTTGTTTTGTTTTGTTTTTTTACACAGTGATCACCACTTATCAATGCCCGGAAGCCACTCAGGGATAAGGGTTATTGCAAGTACATTACGTTCGTGTGGAGATTTGATGAAGTGTTTACTTAAGGGGGCGGTTCGTTAGGAATCCGTTAACGTTGGACCAGAAGACACCCAAGCTGTAGTCCGGTGGGAAGCAGGCAGACGGAACAGAGTTCCACAGGCGTGCAGTTCTAAGAAAGAAGCTTAGTTCATGGAATCAGCGTTTTGATTTAGGCACAGATATAGAGTGGGAGAAATATTTCACAGTGGATTCGGCTAGACGGGTGTTTTTCTTGAAAGACTGGCGAGGGGGGACCAGAGATGGGAGTTCAGACGAGCACTTGCCATGGAAATAACGATAAAACAAGGACAGGCTTGCAACGTCTCACAAAAGTTAAATCAAAGTAAATTATTTAAACTATTTTTTCACTGTATTTTGAATGGATTCCATCTCTCAAATACTGACGATTGTCGACTACAATTAGTTATGTTTTTTTTAATAAATTTTTTGTGAAAGTATAGAAAAATTTAAAAAACGTCTTAGATATTCTCACGCTAATATATTTTCAAGTAACAACATTAAGAATTGAATGAAATAGTGTTGCCCCATCTGTGCTGGTGAACCTGATACTAATCTCTCGCTCTTAGATTGGATTCAAAAAAGAGTCGCCAGAATAATAGGGCCGGCACTATCAACTAAACTATCCTTTGTCCCATCACCGAATCTTGGCATCTTTGTGCTTGTCATAAAAGTATTTCAATGGCAAAAACTATGCCAAGCTTAAGCACGAGTACCCCCTAGATGACAATGCCCTTAACAAACCCAACAAGCAGAAAAATCCCACCCCTACACCGTAGAAATCTCTAAATGCCGTAAATACTTCTACTGCTGCATTTTTGAATTCCCTCGCCGACCCTTGCTTCCATGACAGTACTAACATGCAGAAGTTAACGTGAAATACTAACAGACACCTCGCTGGCCAACTCCATAAATAGTATCTATTCAAATCTGGTCCCAAATCGCTGCCCCTCACTATTAAGTGATTCTGTGCCGTGTTTGGGGTGAAAAAAATATAAACATGTGTTTAACATGAAGATTGGGGTATTTCTTAATTATTCTCTACTCTGAATAAATTATTCCAATTAAGAATTTGTTACCAGCAATTCATTTTTTAGTAAATCGATATTTTTTATATCTCACTTGCTTATGAATATAATTTAAGAATTAAGGGGTTTATTAAGTTGAAAATACAGTTCGACTCGCATCCGGCTCAGTCTACTTATGGAAGACAGCGTATTCAGATATGTAACTCATGTTAAGGATCATTTAATTATGGAGAAATGAAGAGTAAATAATGAAATGTACACCTGCGCAACCTTCGATATCCAAAACCAATAATTATAGCGGCCATCGGTTTGAATGCTGAACAAACGTTTATACATGTTCCATCTCCGGCGGGCAGAAGAATCGTCTCCGCAGGTATTTCCCTTTTCCGAAACTTTGAATTAATTTTTTTTTTCAAATTTAGGAGATGTAATCGGTTTTGACTTTACAAAAAAAAAATATTTTATAACTTATACAGTAGAACCCTAGGATATGATTTTTTTTTTAATGTTACGGTGTAGAATACGTTTCCGGTCCCTTGTTACGGTATTTTCTCCGCCTTACGGCGTTATTTATAATAACATATAAATGTGTATTATATATTTTGCTATATTTTGTTACTAATTTTTAATATTTAGTGCATAAAATGTTGGTACTAGTGCAGAGAATAATCCGGACGTAAATAATAACGTTATTTAAAAAGTCATTCTTAACATGGGGAGGGGTTTGTGTACCTATTCTATACTTCAACCTTACAATTGAATAAAAAAATCATATCAAACTTTAATTAAACTTGAAAATACGATTTTAAAAAAAATAGCGCGGATCCCTCTCTGCACTAGCACCAAAATTTTTCTTAGGCCCTGCCATACAGCAATTTCACCAACTCCAAGACAGATACATTCCTTAACTCTGGTTTATACTCTAAAGTGATTTACAATTAATTTAGCGTACTAAATTCTTTTAAAAATACGTAATATCTTTATGTACGTCAGGACTTATATATAAAGTTTACCGGTCTTCTTGCACTTATTGATCCGTGCTGAAATAATAACATTATTTAAAAAGCCATTCTTAACATGAGGAGGGGAGGATGTTTTGTACCTAGTGTGTACTTTAACCTTACAATTGATTAAAAACACATAACACTTTAACTAAACTTGGAAATATGATTTCAAAAATAGCGCAGATCAGTAAGTGCATGAGCACCAGTTTACCCACCTATTTCTTTATTAAATTCATGATTTAAGCAATTTCTTTTGGATAAAATATTACAACGTTTCACCCCAAAGATTTTAGAATAGTCATAGTCGTGCAGTTGCCGGATCAAGCTATTTTCCGGTAGGATTTTTATGCTACTTTTTATAAGGTGAAATTATAAAATAATTTAAGTCCCTTCTCCCAATTTAATTGTAATCGTTATTTCAGCATGGTCTTTTAACGACAAAAAAAGAACTTTTATCTAGTAATATTTACGTAACTGCATACATTAGTATTCACAGCTTCATCGGAAACCTAAATGAGATTGTAACCTTTTTTTAGGTGATTACGTGTAAACTCTTTTGAAAACTTGGGAGGAAGACAAAGGAGAAAAAAAATTATTTAAAGAAATTCTGGAGTAGGATTAGTTTCGCGTTTTTGTTGGAATTACCTACCTCACACATTAAAATTTCTAGTAAACAACAAAACAGTGTCTAACCTCGTAATGGTTTAGCAAGCATATAACCAGAACTTGTTACGGAGGAGAAACTTTTTTTTTGCGAGAGGGATGTACTTCTGAGATGTTACTGATAAAAACAATGACTTTAAAAACATAGTTCTTGACAAAAGTGTATCCAAGAAAAATTCGACAACATGTCAACATATTTTAAAAACTAAAGCCAAAAGTAAATAAGCGTAAAATAAAAACTCGCTGACCGGTACTACAACTCACTTTGCAAAGACGAACGGCTAAGTAAACCTCTTTAAAGTCTCGGACTTTCCTAAGAGATATTGCGACCATGCCTCTGCTTTATCGTTATTTTTGTGGCGAGTGCTCGTCTGAGCGTCAATCTATAGTCCCCCCTTCTCAAGTTTTCAGGGAAAACACTCGTCTAGCCAAAACCACTATCAATAATTTCCCACAACTTCATCTGTGCCTAAACCTAAACGTAGTTTCCATGAACAAAGCTTCTTTCTTGGAACTGTACGCCTGTGGATCTGTCTTCAGTTTGCCTGCTTTTCAGCTGTCTACAATTTAGTTGGCTTCATGTCCAACGTAAACAAGTTCTTGATGAACCATATCCCTAAGTAATCCAATTTACAAAATTTCCACTACTTATGTATATCCATTAACTCTTATCCTCGAGTGACACCCGGGTCTTGATAAGTGGTTACTCCTTTGTAACAAAAAAAAAAGTCCAAGTGACAGCAGTCAACTAGAAAATAGTCTTGCATGTACTATTAAACGCTTACCTATCATACAAACGCTATCTGCTCTGAAATATATGCAATTCGTCTCCTATTACGAATGCTAAAATAAGTGTCACAAAGAATTCCGTTCATTAGCCTAAGAGTAACTTTGGTGTGTAACTGGGTAATTCAGCTGGCGTGTCTTTATATACAATTATAAACAATATTTCTCAAATTCCATTAAACAGTCTGTCAAATAATATTTTCAAACTTAATCTCATAATTCGTAAAGGTTAATATCCCCATTAAATTTCGAGTTTTGATTGATATCGATATTTTTAATGTTTAAGATTTCTTTCGAAAAGTAATTTGCTATTACTAAAATTGTTGTCGAATTCAGGATCTTACTTTTTGTAGTATTTTCTCTCCAGTCTATCGATTAAATATTACCTTTTTTATTTTTTGCATAAAACTATGGTATAATTTTACACATTTTAAATTTTGTCTTATATTTCGCGCGTGAGTTTTAGTATCTCAAAGATATTTCTGCTTTTAGAGACTAGATATCAATAGAGTTGCTTTCCGGACGTTATTGGAAGTCAATTGTTACGTTTGTATTATACGAACTACAATTCCGATCATTGATGTGATTCTTACGTTTCAACGAATGCAACCTTCGACCATCAACTGTATTAAATTCGGTTCAAATACCAGAGTTTAAGATACATCTGAAAAAGATTAGAAGTTACATTGTCAGACACAATCAATAAACATGTAAAATGACGGTATCCGTCCGAAAAATACAAGTAATACTAATTATAAACCATCTCAAACATTCTCAAACTTAGAAATATTAACTACTACCATTTACGTTTATTTATTTTCTTTTTTGTACGTTTATTTCAGCACGGTGTGTAAACCGCAGAAAACGGAAACTTTTATTTTGTAATAGTTGCGTAAATGCGTACATAAATATTCACAGCCTTATCGGTAACCTAAATTTTGGAGATTTTACAGCTTGTCGGGTATTTACGTCGTGAGATGGGGTATAGGTGCTTGTAGTTGGTCAGCGCATTCACCATAAAAATGCATCTAGAACAGGTAGAGGCATGCAATATTTCATTAGTGGGACGGAGGTTGAAGCTTAGATGGCAGTTCAGGACCTATCAGGTTGGCGACATTTTTTTTAATTTTACATTAATGATACTGTTGCAGCTTACCTTTGGATTTTTATGACTTTTTATTTATTTTCATGCAAGGCGTTGGTTTAGTTATGGAGTAAAAAGTTTTATTCTTTTCGTTTATAAATGCTCGTAACAATATTACAGAATGCATTTTAATATAAAATAAAAATTTACGAATTTTGCAGTTATTTAACTGCAAAACAAACTTAATGATACATTGAATTTGTTCGGTAAAACTTGTAAACATTCATCAGTTTTGAAATGTTGACTTGATGAGGAAAGTACGGAACTATTCTCAGAATACATTCTATAAATGTACCGCTTTCTCTAGCGCTGAAATTTTTATAATATAAATATCTTGATCATTTGAACCTCAGATTATTAAAATTTGCTTTTCTTTGATACGGCAATCTCTTAAGTAAACTGTTACAGTTTAGCGACTAATTTTATCTGGTCCTCTGTAGTTGTGCACATTAGTTTATAATTTTTGAGAGTTATTTTTAAAATATGGTGAACATGCGCTGGGGGGACCACCCGAAGATTTACCTTTTAATAAGTTGATTTTTCTTTGTTATTCAACTTTTTACACGCATAATTGGATTTGGGTACTTGTACAGTTTAATTAAGACATTAAGAAATAGAAGATACTGACAAAGGTTATATTGTACTATCCGTTTTGAACTGAAATCTCTGAAAAAAAATTAACTTAATTTGATCGGGTAGTTTTTTTTTGTTTATTTTTTTTACAGCAGAAACGTTTTTATGACAACACATCTTTGAATTTTCATTTGAATTTTCAGAACCAGCCACGGGGAGATAACTCTATTTAAGGCGCCGACACTCTCTCCCTATCTTCAATACTAGCTCTTCTTCCTAAAAATCGAACCTTTTGCTCGATATCATAACAAACTGTTTTTTCGCGGTAAATAGAAAACTACTTGATGCAATTACGTGATTTTTTTTTCGGAGAAGTTTATTCCATAACCGATATGCACAATATATACTTTTCTCGATATTTTCATTTTTTTTTTAATATCTTCATTAAACTGTACAAGTACCCGGATCTTCACTTAACAAATATAACATTTTAAATTCTTGCTGACAAGAATAATGTACAATAGTAACACTGTAAAAATCCAATAATTTCAATAATAGCTTTTGTGCAATGACCGCCATCTTCATTATTTTAAGCAAGGAAAAAAGGCTATGGGGTATGTATTTTCCTAAGCAAGCTAAAAAGAAAATGGTTAGGGAAGGTTTTGTAAAAGTCTTCAAGTCCAATGTTTACAAATTCCTAATGAACCGCCCCCTTAAGTAAACACTTCATCAAATCTCCACACTAACGTAATGTACTGGCAATAATCCTTATCCCTGAGTGGCTTCCGGGCCTTGATAAGTGATGATCACTGTGTAAGAAAAAAAAAACTTAGAGAACGCTCTTTTTTATGGTTGTTTTAAAAATGGAACGAAATTTTACATTTCGTTGCGTTTTACGTCCAACTCACCGTTCACATCCAACATAAACTTTCCTAGGTGTGAGGGTATGCGGACAATGTCTATTCTGAAAGCCGTTCTTAACATAGGGAGGTTGCTTGTGTCTATTTAGTCTGCTGCAATTTCTGCGCATGCGCAGCCACTTCACTGTCGTACGCGAAAGTTAACAAAATGGCGGGTAGATATAACTATACTAATAACCACGGGCAAAGTGAATATGTGAATTTTGTACATAATTCTTGTCAGCAACAAAATAAACTGTGATATATTCGCAGCAGACCAGAATACATCTGTAAACAGTTGAATAGAATGAAAAATCAACTTTATAAAGGTAAGTCTTCGGGTGTCTTCCCACATGAAATTTCATTAAAAATATTAATTTTATCGGACCTGTACTGTTTATAAATCATATTGAAATATCATGTTTTTATTAGAAAACTTTTCTTAACCTGGAAAGGCGCTATTTTAATTTTCATCTAACAATTTAATAAACTAGATATTTTAAAAATTGAATTTAAGATAAATATCCTTTATATATATATATATAATATATATATATATATATATATATATAGAAAAGAAACGAGTAAATAAATTTAAAAAATCCTTACCGCTAATTTCAGTTTTACTCTATCCCAACCCTATATATTGAAACTAAGATATTTTTAACTGTTTTAAAGAAAACTTTTTTAGCATGAACCAGTCATGTTAGACTATCAGTGCCTTCAAAATCTGCAATGCTACGGAATTTTATATCGAATAAAAAATTTCATATGTAAGCGACTGCCTCTCTGGGGGTCTGCTGTGCCATCTCGTCACTTCACGCTTCGTATTTACAGCGGCAGAATACCGCATAGGGGGCGTGTATTGCTTCTTTTCTTTTTTTTTTTTTTTTAGACATTGGCATTTCGGGCAGTGGAAGAGGTTGGACGCACATAAGTGCTGCCAGACCTTAGAGGTCGCAACAGGGCAACCTGTTGCAACTTTCTTCCTGTTTCAAGCCCAGCACAAGGAAAATTCGCCACATTTTGCAACAGGTTGCCGTCGGTAATTTCTATACCGGATTGAATTAATTTCTGCGACGGTACCTGCCAGCGCGTATCTCTTTCCTGGAAGGACCCTGAATATCTAGTGAAACCGCTTGCAGGTTCGGAGAGAACCTTCTGTGACTTCTTACAGGGATTCGTTGGATTGTCCTTTTTAATTGTCGTCGTGAAAATTTAATGCTATGAAGTTAAACACGCGTTCGAAACTCGCACTTTGGGATATTTTTTATGTGCACCTGCAAGTCGTTTTCAATGCGGAATTTAAAATGAAATCCTTTTGTGTTGGAAAAAGGATCATTTTTAAATGAAGGAGTTCTCTTATAAAAGGACAATTCGAGTCGAATTCGTTTTGGAAAAAAGTCGTTTGAAAAGGAGCTTCATACGATTCGGTCGACTTGTATGTATTAAAAAGTGGTCGTTTTAAACGTGAACTCTGCAGTGAATTTCGTTATCTTTTGAGAAAAGAAAAAAAAGCAGTCGCTTATAAACGAGTTCTTTATGAATCTACGATTCGAGTCGAACGCTTTTCTTTAAAAAAAATATATATCGTCGCTTTTAAAAAAAACTTAGAATGAAATTCGGTCAACCTATATGTTGGAAGTGGTCGTTTTTTAAGGAGAAATTTAAAATTAAATTCGGCGTGCTTAGGCGGGGGGGGAGTCTTGTGTCGGCTGGTAGGCGAGACTAGCGGGGGTTTAAATGTGAGGTGATCTTTAAGGTATTTTCCTAGGGGCTTGTATTCTGGAAAAAAGAAATATATTCCCAGACTCCTTTTTCTTTTTTGTGTTTTGAGACGGGAATGTGTGAAAAATTAGGGTAGGGTCTGCCTCTCTGGGCGTCTGTTGTGCCATCTTCTAATTCTTAGGCATGCGTGATTCACGTGCGAGCATAATTTCAAGTTACCCCCCCCTGCTTCGTATTTAAAGCGGCGAAATACCGCATAGGATGCGTGTTTTCCCTTTTTTTTTTGTGAAAGTGCACTGGGGGACCACCCAAAGATTTACATTTTAAAAAACTTGATTACGAGGAGGTTGAAAATGAGAAAATGCCTTTCGGAATAAACACCCCCAATCTCCCCATGTTAAGAACGGCTTTCGGAATAAACACCCTTTGCAGATTGAATAACCAGTGCGGCAACCGTGCATTGATCGTCTTCGGGTGGTCCCCCAGTGCACTTTCACCTTTTTTTTTTTTTTTTTAAGGCATTGGCATATGGGGCAGTGGGAGAGGTTGAACGGACATTAGTGCTTCCAGACCTTAGGGATCGCAACAGGACAAGGAAAATTCGCCACACATACACTTTTAGAACTTAAACAATTGGGCAGGTTGTTAAGAAATAGAATTTGGTAAAAATATTTGGTTTTGGATTCCCCGGCTGGTAACTGAAATGTATGATTGCAAAAAAAAAAAAAAAACATCCATAAGTATTTGGAACGAAATTAATATTACTACAGATTTGCAGGCTGGTCTAATTTGCCGAATCACCGCTGCGAAAACAAACAAAACTAACTGCTAAACTCTGACGGCGTCTTTAGAAACTAATCTCTTCCATACACCCTTTTTAAAGTCTTTAATATGTAATTATTAACTTTAATATTTAATGGGTTTAAGCCAAAATCCTCATTTAATGGTCACTCAAAAATTATAGTTTTCCGCCTTGTGTTAACCTATTGATACGTAAAACACGTTTTGTACTTACTTTCATGAGAATATTTGGGAATTAATGTCTTCACTACTGTTCATCTGCTGATATGCATTAGCATTGACAGAAAGGCTGGCAAAATCTATTCATTTGAACGAAGAACGATAAATCTATCCAGTAATTTTTACGCATGTTGATAAAATTTCCTTTTTTTGTAATGACGGCTAGAAAGGTTTAATGTTTGACTTCTCGTTTTTTTTTTCTGTTTTTTTTTTTCAATGCAAATTATAACTTCTACAATATACATATTGGCTCAACTACTATTGAGACCAGAAAATGCCAAATATTTTTCTTTGCAAACAAGCCATTTTTTTTTTTTTTTTTTTTTTTGTGGTTTGTTTGGGGTGAAATTTTTGTTTTTATGTAGGGGCTACTATCGGGGCCATAAGGTGAAGCGATACTATGTAGGGAGATGAGTATCAAGATGTCTGCTCACATTACACTTGAACTTCTGCATGTCAGTACAGTTGGGTTAGCAAATTCCTGGAAGTGAGTTCCAAACCTAGTAGTTCTGGGGAAGAAACTATTGGAGCAGAAGGTTTTCTTACATCTAGAGATCTCTGTGATAGGGGTGAGATTTTCCAGCTTGCCGGGTATATACGTCGAGCGGCTATAAGTGCTTGTAGTTCGTCGTCGCATTTACCATTAAAATGCATGTAGAACAGACAGAAGAATGCAATATCTCGTCAGTGAGACGGAGGTTGAAGCTTAGATGACAGATCAGAACCTATCAGGTTAGCGACTTCTTTAAACCTTGCCCAGGCGTGAGACTAGTTGCAGGCACACCACCCCAAATGTGTCAGTACTCCCTACATAGGCGAATTGTGGCCTTGTAGGGGTACAAGATACTTTAAGGTGTAAGTAGGTTTCTATCACAGTAGACCGAGCCCATTTTCTTCGCAACGGACTTTGCAATGTTGTCAATGTATCTGTTCCAACTCATGTGCTCTGTAAACATTAAGCCGAAGAGTTTGAACGAAATACTTTACGTAATTTATCGTTAGCCATAACTTTTTGTGCTGTTTACGAAGGATTCCTGTAATCATTACAGGAAACAAGCTTGGTCTTGGAAGCATATACTGGGATCATTCATTTGTCCCCATTCCACTACAGATTCTAGTGTTTCTGCCATTTCCTTTGATATGTGTTTTGTTTTCCCTCGTGACCGGTATAGAGCGTGGTGTCCTCAAACCCACAAAAAGCTTACTTGACAACTTCACTAAGCAAAATCAAAATGGTTCGGATAAAGTAAAAAGTTTTTTCTCAAAAAAATGATCTTTATTCACTTACTGATTTGTAGAAACACAATAGTTATTGAATCCCGCTTATTCTTTTTAATGATTTTATTTCTTTACGTTAACGTTATTACTTAAGAACGCTTTTAACATGAATAGTTGTTTAACTGTTCTGCACTGTAAACTGAATTATTATTCTCATTTTGATACGGTGCGGTTTATTCAAGCTAACCTGTAATCCAGTTAAGAATGAAAATTGCATTTAATGTTTGTAATTATTGAAAATTCAGCGACATTAGCATTTATGATCTGTTCAGTAAATCTTTATCGAAAACCTTCGTTTCGATAAAGTCTGTTCTCTCAAACAATAAAACGTATGCCAAACTATTAACTCGAATTCTGGAATAGAAATAAAAAACGTAAAGTAATGGAAGATAACTTGGTTTTCTATTTGCTTTATAAAATTTAATGCCGAAGACTTTTTTTAATACTCATGCAGAGAGTGATCCGCGCTGAAATAATGTTATTTCAAAAGCCATTCTTAACATAGAATTCTGTACTTTAACCTTACAGTTGAATAAAAAAACATAAAATTTTAATTAAACTTGGAAATATGATTTTTAAAAAATAGCGCGGATACCTCTCTGCATTAGCACCCTTTTTTTAATAAGAAAAATGATTTAAACAATTTTGAATGACTTTTGTGTAACTAAAGAATGCATATGAAATGTATAGCCTATATATATAACTATATAATTTTTTTCCTTTTTTTAATTTAACTGATTTTCATAATTTAATGCCGGCCATTTTAAAATTATAATGTTGACCATCCGCCCATAGCAAATTGTCATTATCTCATGCACATAGTATTTAATTACCGACTGTGTTGTGCTTATTCATGCGTTTCTTTTAGATTGCAAATAAAACTCATTTTTGCGTGTAATATTGCCGGCTATTCGTTTTGCGAAACCGCTAAGATGTGAAACGCGGCCTCGTACCGGCCTGAAGCCTCTGAATTTCATTTTTTTTCTCACAACACACATATTTACATTGTAAATGAATAAACTTTTAAAATGGCTTCGTGTGAAGTTTATAATGTAAATTGAACGAGATTTGATTTGATTTATCAACTAGTCTTTTACTTCCGCAAAACCTTTATGTAAACTGTGAATAAAGTCGTTTTACATTCAAACAAGTTCTGTAGCGGAAAGATTTTAGATTATAAAACTAGTAGGATGGGGATTTGTCTGACCGGGTAGTGGCTTGCGAAAACAAACTTATAACTCCACTAGAGAGTTGGTAATTAAAAACCGAAGTAATAGAAGCTCAACTATTTTGGGACTCCACTGAGCCATTCCTTCGTGATCCCAATTAAGCTAAAGGCATATAGGGAACATGTCATATACGAGGTATCAGTTACTTGATCCGAACCGACAAGGAAACCAAGAATAATCTGTAAAGTATATAGTTACTGAAGCAATACGCGGTATTTCTGTGAACAGTATAGACTGCTCCTACGTTATTCCCCAATTAAAGATTCAAATAAATGTTGAAGATGTGCTTAAATGATAATGCAAAATTGTTACCCTTTCCCGCGAAGCCTCCATATTTAGGTTGACATAAACCACATTAGCATAGCAATGAAGCACACGCTGCTTCGACACTCTCATACGTTACATCGACTGAAATGTTGTTAGAATAAGATTCTAGTTGGAGACTGTAGTCTAATTCATCCAAATAAAACTTTCCATCTTTGATATTGATCGAGTTTTTTAATACTGTTACAGAGCTAGCTAACAGAGACTCCCCATAATCTGGGATTGACCAAGGATCAACACATGTTTCGCCCTCTACTACTTTACCGTCACCGAAATCGGTGAAATCGCCCAACATTTTCAATTCATTTCAATGCACTCCAATGCATTGCTTTGGGGTCTCCTAGGATGTACTGGGATTCACATGCCTCCCAGCAGTAACCTTGTCGACAGGACATTGTAGTCTATATTACACTGTATAGAATCTACCGTTAATTGCATAAAATTATATGTAAATAATCGCTTCACTTAAAGTTAAAAATACAAAAGTCACGTATCATGGTCAGATTATGCTCTTAATAAAAAATAACTTTCTTTTGAACGCGCCCCTGTCTTATAAAATAATATAGAATTGATTTTATACGTTGGTCCTTTCTCCTTGCGCAGTGATAAAACTCCTCATATGCACTTTTGATGTTAGCTTGTATAAAAGTCTTAACTCTGGTCAAAATCGAACTTCCTTCTTTGATCGTACTTTTTCGATTATCAATATTCGATACTTATCAAATGCAATCCGATACAAAATTTCTAACAGTTCTAGATCACATTAGCAAAGCAATGCAGTAGACGCTATCTCCGACTTTTTAAAAAGTCGGACCAGCCTTTTCCGAGTCCATAGGAAACGGCATCTCTCTGACACACACAAAATTCCTTTTTATATAATAGTGAACTATTTTACTTTTTACTCACGGAATAACTTATACATTCATTTTTTATTCAATAAATAAATGGTTTTGCATATATAACGTTGGGGAAAAAGATTTACATACGGGAGTGGGATAAAGTAGTTCTAATTGTGTCAGCTTTATTGTTGTTTTCAAAACGCTTAGGCCATCCTACTAATTAAAGGGAATGATTGCATGTCTTGCATTATTATTTAAGACAAAACATTTTCACCTTTAAATGGCACCTTCAGATTCATACGGCTAACAGCTGGCGTATTGTATACTTTATACGGAATTGATTGATGGGGTTTTTCTTGTGTAGTTAAGGTAGTGCAGCTTATACCGTCAAACACAATTTACACTGTCAAGCATAAGAAATTCCGTATTGTAACTTGGACTGCTTCAGCTGCCGTTTGCTTTCAGGCTCTGATTGGCAATATTTGCGAAACGCGCTTATACTAAAATCATACAGAAAGAATACATTTTTGAAATTAATATTATGATAGGTATGACCCCAATAAAGGTGAAATTGTCAACCCTCATCATAAAGAGTAAAATCTTGTCAAATAAAATTGATTCAATCTAATTTTTGGAGTATTCTCAAGAAAGATTCTAAAATATCTGGGGGTTTTTTATCCGTAAAACCGGTGAATGTTTTAATTATTCCCCTCCAAGATAAACATGGGGAAAATTGGAATCGCATATTTTCTTCTACATATTTTAATGTACATAATAAAAGAAAAGTTTTAAAATTCTCTTAAATCACATGACTGATAAAGTGTGTTAATGTTTTAGACCTATTTTAAAAAGGCTGATCTATATATAAACCGAAGTAGAATAGTCTGCTATATAAATAAAACAGTACGTGTGTGTGTGTAAATATATAACAGGTAAACTCTTAAATTACTGATCATATAATACTCAGGAAATATTTATGCACCAGGGATGGTTTCCAGTGAATAATATCTTTGTTTGCATATATGTATATCGTGTACAGAGATCGGCAAATTTACATGTAAAATGTAATTCACCGTAGCCGACATTCCGTGGCATGCGTATGCGTCAGATTCGCAGTGATTCGCTTCCCTTTAAGCATAGATCGGACACGATCGGCAATCCTCGGTTAAAGCTAAGCCTTATTCAAATGTTGAAACGTTAAATTAAGTTTGTTTGAATTTTGTTTATGTAATTTTTTTTTATTTGCCGGATACGGGATATTTTTTCTGTTTATTTATTTATTCCAAGAGCTCGGTGCTCTTCGATATAGAAATTATCCGTGTTTTCAATTCTTACACCTCATTTGTTTTTATAACAGTTTCGTTCTTACAATATCAGATTGGCTGCCCCGGTGTTTTCATTTCTTTTTCTAAAATGCATAAAGTCATTTCCGTGCCTGACATTATCGACAAGTTTAGTTGGCAAAATAATCTCGAAACCACTAAACATTGATATCGGTATTTCAGAAGTAAACAGTTTTAAATAAGCATAACATATTTTTCTATAATAGACATGAAAACAATTTAAAAACGAATAAACGCATGTTTCTTTTATTTTAAACAATATATACATAACATTTTTTTTTAATTTTAAACTATTTTAAAATAATAAACACTGTTTATTTAAACAGGTTTTTAAAAAGTTTTCAGCAATATAAACATTTTCAAAGTTTTCTGCCATATAAAATTATTTTAAACAATATAAACAGAACTTTCTGTACTTTTTAGTTTATAGAAGTTAGCGTTTATGCATTTTTTTACAAGAGTGTTTACAGTATAAATTCAAATTCCACGATATATTTTCTTTATTAAATGTTAAATTGGAAGCCCCGAATAATTACAAAACACTTTCCTCATGTTAAGAATGGTTTTCGAAACAGTGTTATTATTTCAACACGGTACATAAAATACATAACTACCGAACATTTTATAATTTTAAACGGTAAATTTTTACTTGGTTTTACCTCAACATTTTCTTTAAAATGACGACGTTTAGAAGGATTCTGTATGCTTAAAACGAATATCGCCTTTAAATTTTCCGCAAATTAATAGTTTTTCGAATATTAAACGATATATGTTTTATATGAAAAGTGATGGGCTTAGTTGTGAAAGAGAATACAGGTGAAAATTAATAAATCGCAATAGAATACACGTGTTTAATATAAATTTGTATCGTTTAGAACTACACATGCGATTTAATAATAATCACATGATTCAATCTATATACCTAGAAGAGTGAACGTGTGCGTGTCTGTGTACATTTCCCTACGTAATAACTCTGTCGATTTTAAGTCTACAGGCTCGAAATTTGGCATACATTGTACTGAGATTTGGGGAATTTTTTTTAATCGGTTTACGCCCAGAAATTTGGCTGTTAAGGCGTCAAAGTGTAACGATTTGACATTTGAGAACTCTACCAAACTCCTCTGCCAATTTGGCTGTAAACACTTGAAATGTTTGGTATAGGTTCCGCTGACATGGATCTAACTTAATAACTTGATTTGAGCCCAAAACAAATGTTAAGAGGTCATAATAGGGGTCAAAGTTTTAAAATAAATTGACCTCTACGGTCTCTACCAAATAATTCAGACAATTTTAAATTTTACATAAGGGGTATTCAGAGATATGGCAAGCTTTTTAATCGGTTTGGGTCGAAAATTTTTGTTAACAGTATATAAATGTGTGTATGTATGTTTGCATGTCTTCCTAAAACTTTCTACCGGGACTACTTATTTTTACAAGATCAGTATCGTTTGGAAGTTTGACCCTTCAGACGAAAGATGTCGAAGAATTGGGTAAAATATTAATATCTTCACCTTTAACTTGGCACTTTTCTACAGGGGGTCGATTTTTTCGTCGATATTTTCGAAAGTCATCCTCTCCTTTTGATTGTGTAGCCTTAATTTAAACCTACGTCACTTCTAGTTGGCAGTGGTCGTAACAGAAAAGACGTCAGGTTTTCCCCGTCCTTTTCCTCCTTTGCACTACGCGTTCGAGCCTGCCTTCTTACTTCCACTTAACACCGGGTGGAAATGCTAGTTTTGAATTAAAAATAACAATTCTATTACATTGCTTAAAATTATGAAGTTCTATTTAATTGTTTAAACTTAATATTTTTATGTTTTTATCATTTAATATTTCTATTCGTATTAATATTGTTTATCATAAAAATGGTACTCATTGTTTAAAGTTATAAAAAAGGTTTACATTGTTTTCATGTTAACGTACCGATGACTACAAGAATTTAGTTTCTTTTGGGTCATAGTGTTCGAGATTATTTTTCCACCTAAACTCCAGTCTTGCCACATTGACACTTTTTGGCGAATTTGAAACTATTTTTTTTTATTCGGCTGTAAAAAAAAAATTAAATTTTCTTGAAAAATTTCTTTTTCGTGTACTTTTCATCTAACAAATAACAATTTTTACATATTTTCTGAAAACAATAATTTTCAAAAATTCTGCTGACCCTAGAAAAAAACTTCACTGTAAAGTTTTAAAATAAAACTTTGTGTTACGCCTAAGAATTTAGGGTAAAAAAAGGTAAGATATTCATCTTTTCGTGAAGAAAAAAGAGCGGACGTTTGCGAGATTGCCCTCCCCCACTCTAAATTCCACAATTTTCACTTTTTTTTTAAAAAACATGTTTCCTGTTAATATCATCGATTACGGACTTAAGTTTCAGATTACAAAAAAAAAAAAAAAAAATTCCAAAAAAAATCTATAAATTTCCACATGAGATTCAGTTTTCAATTATAACGTTATACTAAGTTGAGCAAAAAATTTGTGGCAACGATAAAAGAAATGGTATGTGACCAGAAGTTATGTGTTATAACGGAGGCGTTTAAAAGGAAAGATTTCCTATTTACAATGCCTACTGGACAGTTAAGCATCATGGTCATTTTTTAACGGTGAGATTTCTTTACCCTCGTCTTCCCTCCTCCCTCCTTCACTATGTATTTACTCCTCCCCCTCTCTCTCTCTCTCTCTCTCTCTCTCTCTCTCTATCACGTCGTCTCGCTTGAAAGACTTCTCCCTCGCTTGAAATAATCCCGTCTCACTTGGAAATTACATTACCAAAAGAAAATTACCAAACAAACAAAAAAAAAATATTTGAAATGGCCACTACTCTAAAAATGAAACACCTAAGTTCCGGTCACATAAAGTTTCCATTTTTGTTTTCATTCTGGCCACAAATTTCGTGTTCAATTTAGTACAGCGATATAATTGAAAACTGAACCCCCATTTTGTTTTAATAACCTGAAGCTTAAGTCTGTAATCGATGATATTAACAGTAAAAAAGGTGAAAATTGTGGGATTTAGACGGGAGAAACTATCTCGGCAACGTCTGCGGAAAAAAGAAAACAACTTTCGGTGATAAATAGTTTGCAAAAAACATCTTAAAATAAAAAATAATAGTTTCAGTCACTTTACGGCAGGTTTTGTTATTTTTTTTATATATTGTATTTGTTTTGTTTTTTTTCCGGGTTTGTTTGTTTTGCAATCTGTTGCAGCGCTCGGCTTAATCAGATAATTGCCGATCGAGCCCGATCCATGCTTGATGGAATTTCCCGGGAATCCTACTTAAATTCTGAAAGATGCCCATTTTTCCATATCTTGTATTAAAACAAACAAAAAAAATTAAATAACACGTGAATGTTTTGAATTTGTAAATACGAAGAAAAACCTATATATATTTTTTATTATTCATTTATCGAGTAGATACAAATATGTTCAAATCAGAAATTTTAACGCTTCCGACTGCGTGCGTTTTTCTTTATTTTTACATAAACATTTAAGACATTGATTAAAATATACGGTGACATACATACATATATATATATATATATATATATATATATATATATATATGTATACATATATATATATATTTGATATTTTTTGACCGATTAGATAAACAATTATAAATGCCAAAGAAATATTCAGTGGTTTTTGCAGTGGACGCACCGTGTTACATTCCAGATAGGAGTGCAAAGTACAATTACACTTTTTGGTATATTTTATTAAATTATTAAGTGGAAACTAAACAGACAAGTTAACAAGCCCCCTCCCTATGTTAAGAATATCTTTCTACATAATGTGATTATTTCTGCATGGTTCGCACACTGCACAAGTACAAAAAATTCTTAGGTTTCCGAATGTGTGCATTTTCTTATGTTTAAAGTACTGCCTGCCTAATACCACTTTTTTTTTTTTTTTTTTTTTTTTGCTCAACACACACATTCAAACATACGGGCAACGCTGGGAACCCAGGCTAGTCTTCTCTTCTTCTCTTCTCTATCTTCTTCTATTCTATCTATCTATCTATCTATCTTCTTTCTTTTTACTATCTATCTTCTTTCTTTTTACTATCTATCTTCTTTCTTTCTACTATCTATCTTCTTTCTTTCTACTATCTATCTTCTTTCTTTCTACTATCTATCTTCTTTCTTTCTACTATCTATCTTCTTTCTTTCTACTATCTATCTTCTTTCTTTCTACTATCTATCTTCTTTCTTTCTACTATCTATCTTCTTTCTTTCTACTATCTATCTTCTATCTGTCTATCTTCTATCTGTCTATCTCCTATCTGTCTATCTCCTATCTGTCTATCTCCTATCTGTCTATCTCCTATCTGTCTATCTCCTATCTGTCTATCTCCTATCTGTCTATCTCCTATCTGTCTATCTCCTATCTGTCTATCTCCTATCTGTCTATCTCCTATCTGTCTATCTCCTATCTGTCTATCTCCTATCTGTCTATCTCCTATCTGTCTATCTCCTATCTGTCTATCTCCTATCTGTCTATCTCCTATCTGTCTATCTCCTATCTGTCTATCTCCTATCTGTCTATCTCCTATCTGTCTATCTCCTATCTGTCTATCTCCTATCTGTCTATCTCCTATCTGTCTATCTCCTATCTGTCTATCTCCTATCTGTCTATCTCCTATCTGTCTATCTCCTATCTGTCTATCTCCTATCTGTCTATCTCCTATCTGTCTATCTCCTATCTGTCTATCTCCTATCTGTCTATCTCCTATCTGTCTATCTCCTATCTGTCTATCTCCTATCTGTCTATCTCCTATCTGTCTATCTCCTATCTGTCTATCTCCTATCTGTCTATCTCCTATCTGTCTATCTCCTATCTGTCTATCTCCTATCTGTCTATCTCCTATCTGTCTATCTCCTATCTGTCTATCTCCTATCTGTCTATCTCCTATCTGTCTATCTCCTATCTGTCTATCTCCTATCTGTCTATCTCCTATCTGTCTATCTCCTATCTGTCTATCTCCTATCTGTCTATCTCCTATCTGTCTATCTCCTATCTGTCTATCTCCTATCTGTCTATCTCCTATCTGTCTATCTCCTATCTGTCTATCTCCTATCTGTCTATCTCCTATCTGTCTATCTCCTATCTGTCTATCTCCTATCTGTCTATCTCCTATCTGTCTATCTCCTATCTGTCTATCTCCTATCTGTCTATCTCCTATCTGTCTATCTCCTATCTGTCTATCTCCTATCTGTCTATCTCCTATCTGTCTATCTCCTATCTGTCTATCTCCTATCTGTCTATCTCCTATCTGTCTATCTCCTATCTGTCTATCTCCTATCTGTCTATCTCCTATCTGTCTATCTCCTATCTGTCTATCTCCTATCTGTCTATCTCCTATCTGTCTATCTCCTATCTGTCTATCTCCTATCTGTCTATCTCCTATCTGTCTATCTCCTATCTGTCTATCTCCTATCTGTCTATCTCCTATCTGTCTATCTCCTATCTGTCTATCTCCTATCTGTCTATCTCCTATCTGTCTATCTCCTATCTGTCTATCTCCTATCTGTCTATCTCCTATCTGTCTATCTCCTATCTGTCTATCTCCTATCTGTCTATCTCCTATCTGTCTATCTCCTATCTGTCTATCTCCTATCTGTCTATCTCCTATCTGTCTATCTCCTATCTGTCTATCTCCTATCTGTCTATCTCCTATCTGTCTATCTCCTATCTGTCTATCTCCTATCTGTCTATCTCCTATCTGTCTATCTCCTATCTGTCTATCTATATATATTTTTATTTTATCTATCTTCTTCTCTTCTTCTCCTCTCCATCTACATAAAATGAACTCATTTTTCTCGTGTGAGTTTGACCTTAAGAGGATTAAAACTCCCGACACTACGTTAAAATGTAATGTCCCTACACTTCAGCACAGGACCTGAGGTGTGCTATAGGCCTACTACACTTACAGTTCCTTGATATTCGTAAATTTCTATATTTTTCCGGTGAGAGTTCACTGCCACAATCAGTTAAAATCAATGGAAGTTGTAAAATATTTTCTCTTTATTCGATTTATACTTCGCTCGCGACCACTTAACACCGCTGTGGATACGTTCACATGGTAATATACGAAAAACACCGGTTTGAGTTCTTAGTTGCTTAAAAAAATATAGATTGGCGTTTTTCCGTCGAGTGAAACGCGACTTTACATTCCAGTTATTCTTTGGGTTACTTGTGCCATTTTATAAATTTCTTCTTTTTTTTCGATTTTCTTTCTCTCTTTATATTTTTCTCTTTTTTTAGGGGGGCAGATTCGAAGGATTACTTAAACGAACCAACATTGAATTCCAATTTTTACAATAAAATTTAACTGTCAGCCGCCAGCTTACTTCAAATCTTGCACCGGTTAATCGCTTTAATATTTTATTTACTATCTTTATACTTCTATTATGTTTTCACTGATTAAATACTTGATACCAAGAGAGGGGAGAGCTGACTTCCTACTTTCGGATTAGTTACTTAGTCATTATTTATTTCTATACATTGCATTTCTGAGAGTTTCATTAGCACAATTTCTACTACGCTATCGATATTGGAATCGGACGACATTCAAATTGGTTAACAGCGACAAAAATAAAATCTAATAAACATATTTTTATTATACACGGTCAGTTTTTTTTTTTTTAATTTTGTGTTTCCATTAAAAAAACAAAAACTAGATGTAAATAAACATACTTGCATTTTACACCGTAACTTTTTTGTTCTTTTTTCCTTTTTTTTTCCTTTGGTATTATTTCTCGTTCATTTTGTCTTTATTCTTTTCAATTTTACGCGTCATATATTAGCTCAACCATGGCGGGGGGAGGGGGGCCTCTATAAATATAAAAGCTAAAATGCGTGTGTGGGGCGTTCCTTCACCCTCAATGCGGCCTCCTCCTGCTACTACGACAATGACGTCATGTTTGATCTAGAAAACGTTGACGTTAGTTTCAACCACCTGAAAGTGTTTATAAAGGGTTAATTTTATCCGATCTCAATTGTGTCTCTTTGGCGTAGAGGTAACGTGTTAGGCATTATTTTCCGCCTTAGCCTCGATGCTTCGGGTTCGACCCTGTCTTCCTACCTAACCCTTTTTTCTTCTTTTATACATTTTTTTTTCTTTTTTTTAACATTTGTTCGGTTTTGCTTTGTTTTGGTTTTTCCAATTTTTTTATAACATTGTGTTTTTTTTAATAATATTAAAACAGGGTCCGCCCTTCCTACATACACACCTCCAAACACCCGGGAAACGTCGGGTACCCCCGCTAGTTAAGTTAATTAAAGAGAAATCCTTATCAAGATTATCACTCTAGATGGAACCGAGAGTTGCTATTGAGTGCAGATTTGTTACAATTAATCTTTTCCCCAAACTAACTAAAGATAAGAGTGTGAGCATACCACTTGGTAAAAATATCAGTAATAGTCGACTGATCCTCACTCAGGAAATGGGAATTGCCGCCATGCATCGCGAATTCTTATACTGTTAAAGCGGTTCTTTAAAAAAGATATCCACCCCTTTAATAGTGAAGCATAGTCCTTAAACGGAAATGTGTAACAGAGACAATTAGGGTGTGCCCCCAACTACCCATACCACAAATGTCTGTGAGTGCCAGAAGCTTCAGAAACGCTGTTAGCTTTCTACCGGACATTTAGGCTAAGGTGTGTGTGGGGGTGGGGGCTTGAAATAACAAATCCCATTTTCACAAAATACCGAACCCAGACAGAAAATAAATATTTGGGAAAACCACGATTCTGAAGATTCCCGCAATTTTCTTCCTTCCTATAATATAGAATTAATAGTAGCCGACGACGACAACAAATGTTTTTCAAACGGCCAAGTAATTTGTGCCAAAGTGTGTATGGGCGGACAGAATTTGCCGCCAACCACGATCAAGATACGAAAAAGAAAATACTTGTCCGAAAATAATTAAAGACAATATTTTTTTAAAAAATATAAAATAAAAAAGTATTAAAGTCTAAAGATTAAATAGCTATAAATATAAATATTACTTGTTTTGATTTGAAACAATAAAATATTCAACCAAAAATATATTAAAAACGCGAGTATCGCGTGAAGAACCCTTACTTTTTGGTACCAATTTATTTCCGTTTATTTAATACTGAATTCACTTTTGGCGACCGCTTTTAAAGGGTATCTAGAATATCTATTTTGCACATTAATGTTAAATATTAACACGGATGGGACCATAACAAGTTTTACAATCTTGCCAGAATAGGTGTTAGAGCATAAACAGATCCCCATTCCTGAACTGGGAAATACGTTGTGAAGCTTTGTTTATTAGCCGGACTTTTCTTCATTCGAACAATGATAGGTGAAGTTTTTTAAGTAGGATCCTAGGGTGTTTGAATAATGCCAGATAAGTGTAGTACTCCGACACAAGTTTAGAATATGCATGCGCACTTTACGGTAAATATTACCTTTTAGATGTTCATTTCGTAGAACTTACTCACCTTGTCGGCAGTGGTTGTAGAATACGCCGACTATACTACTGTGTTAGATCCTCCTCCTAATTAGGGCATCTATTGGCCGTGGTTGGCGACCCGTCAGGCGTCAAGAATAAATCCTGGTGGTTGAGCAGTCATGGATCCGAGAGCACTGGTCAATAGCTTCCAATACACAGATTTGGCCCTTATATGGTCTGACCGGGGTTGGATGTGGCTCAAGCGGATCTATCGCCTGATCTCGACCTGCCCTAGCTTATATAGTACTGTTATTCCCAGCCGTATTAGATCTGCTCTTGGAATACTTTCCAGCCCTTTATATTATGAGGTAGAAGGCGAGGGCTGAGGACAGAGAAAGAAAACCTGTTAGATTATTGAGCAAAACAAAACCCAGCATTTGGAAGAGGATTGGATTTTTTCTTTGACAGAAGTATATTGGTATTATATGCGCCATCTCCACCAAGTCGAACGAGTTACCCCTTTAAGTCATTTCCAGCCGTAGTTGGAATCCGTGGTGGAGCATAGGACTAATAAAATCAGAAGTAAATCATGGCTTCCTCTATAAAGTCTAAAAGATATTTATCAGGTCCAGATTTTGAAACCGGCCTAGACGTTCCAAAATTTCTTATTGAATTACTGGATGAAATCAAACTGGAAAATTATCCTCTTTTCTGATTGATAAAGTGATATCAATAACGTCTAAAATAAACAAACAACCAAACAATGTTAAAATGTTCGAAATGGCAATCTATTTGTGGAAGTTCAGAAGAAAAATGAAGAAAATCTGATCAAATTGAATTCATCTCACAACATCAAATAAAAAACCTATCTACACGCCAGCTTTTGTACCTCAAAAGGCGGAAACAGAAGCAGAGAGCTTTCATTAGCAACAACAGAAATTAAAATAGTATTAAAAAGCAGGGTGTAACGGAATATAAGAGAACTACTATCAGACGAAAAAAAATTATACAGCCGAGCACGTATATACTCAACTTTGATTAACAATTAATATCATAAGCTACCAGGATTGGCTTAGAATAGAAATGATAGAGCAGTTTATACCAGCTCCCCTGCGATGTTCCAAATGTGTAACCTGCTATTCCTTCTCAAGGACCTGCGATGTCTACAAGGTAAAGGAGATAATGTATGTAAAACACGCCAAATATTTATCATTTTCAGAAGCTAGAAAGATGATTGAAAGCAATATGCGAACGAAAACATTTAGTAATGTTATAGAAAAACATCAAAAACCCAAGACACCATACAAATTATTAACTAAAACAAACTTAGTGAAAAGTTAATAAATTTAAACACAAAGGAATGGCCATTATTTTCAGAATAAAAAAATGTATTCAATGGTAGGAAAACCAACCGAGCCTATTACGAAAACAAAATTAAATATGAATAACAATGAAGGAATGATCAAAGAGTTCTCGGGCGGCTGAATCAACAAGTAAAAGGCAACAAAGATCAACAATCTGACCTCCGAATTCAAACAAAGACATTATTTAAAGCAAAACAAAGGAAAATACAATTAAAAGCAAAATTAAAGTAAAAGAATAAAACAACCTGTTTTGATTACATCAAACAAAGTCGACACCCCCTCCAAGAAAAAAGATATTAAATAAAGCGTCACAACTAAGCAAGACTCAACAGAAAATGTATCAAAAATATGACTGGCTTGAACACTATTTCACACTTGTGTGTATGTGTTCTTACATTCGGAAACTTTGTCCAACAGTATGTGGATTTAAATAACCCATAGTGATTGATATACCGTAGAACTTAAACAGTCAAATTAAAATAGTTTATAAACTGTGTATATATTTATAATTCGTTAAATATATGGATTTTTAAATATATATATATATATATATGTTATAGTTCAGTCACAATTATAAGATAATCTGTCGCGCGCTTATATCGCTGAATGCACAGATCGAACCGAAGCATATGTAACATAGTACTTGGGACCGCGTGGAAATTATCAGCAGCAGCTATGCAAATAGAATAGCAACAGTAGCAGAAACATGCGCAGATACAAATTAGGAAGTGTGCGCGAGAAGAGGAAAGAAAAAAAATGCAACACGTGCTCGCGCGAGAGAAGCAAATCAGACGTTAGAGAAAATGGGCGCGTAAAGCGAAGGCGAGAAATGGCTGGCTAATGCATAGATGAGAGAAAGAGTAGACGTAAAAGGAAATAAACGTATAAATTGAAGATGACTAATTACTGGTTGCGACCCAGCATGGACTAAGGAGAAACGCGTGCTAGGCTAAAATGCACAGGTGGCAGAGAGAGACCATTTTAAGTGGTACCGAAAGTAACGGTAATAAAATGTCATGTTAAAGAGAAAAATGCCGATCTGTATATTTATTTATGTATTGGTTGTTTGTAATGACAACGATAAACATGTACAGACTATCTATTTTCACTTTAGGGGTCTACAACAAAAGAAATTTTGACTAGGTAAACTAAGGACTTTGTAGTATCTATTTTAAGTTTCTGTGCCTCGAACATTTTTTTTACAAAAGTTAAATGTGACGACACCTTCAAAACAGCATTAAATCTATTTCTTCGAATCCGCGGTATAAGTGTACAAATGGAGCCAAAGCAAGTATAAAATAATAAAACAAATTAATAACCCTTCGAATTCTACTTGTATTTCGTTAATCTTCGTCAATCTCTTTGGGTATCTTGACTTCATCTTTACATCCTTTTTTATGCCACGTTTTCTTTCTATTTTTACTAATATTGTAATACTCGTTTGTAATTGAGGTTTTATTTATTTTTAATTTTACTCCATTATATAATTCCACTCTTTTGTTTTTGTTTTTTTAGTCATAAACTTCTATTTTATCACTGCAAATAATGAAAACACAAGCACAATTTAAAGTAAATATGTATCCTCAACCATATAAATAGTGTTTTAATAGGCTTCCAAAAGTTTTAGAAAGAAAATATTATTTTCTCCTTTTGATAAATAGGATAGTTTGTTTTGTTTTGTTGTTTTTTGTGTTTTTTTATTTACCACAGCTTCAGGTTTCACAATTTTCCTCTCTAAAACGTGTTTGTGTCAAGCCGAGAAATAATAAAACCAGATTCATATCCCGTTTGAACGTATATCCTTAGGTTCGGTTTCGTGACCTAAATTCACAGTGGACGCAAGACTATTGATTGGGAAACTGATTAAACCAGATGACACATCCGTAGACCCGGGATTTCCTGTCTTTCTCTCTTTATCACGGTATAGATTGTCACAACAATGCTTAATACGTCACAATAACACATTGCCAATTATGATTCGTCTTTATTTAGAAGTGGGTGAAATATGATTTTTTATATGATACTGATTAGCTGGAAACCACCACTGTTAATATTTTGTTTACATTCGAAAATATATAGAACTTGTGATAGATATTATTTTTTGTAATAAAGTAGGATCAGCAATCACGCAGATACTTTCTGGAAAAAAATAGAATAAGGAGCTTCTAGTCTTCTTGTTAGTGTTCTCGGAAACTCGGTGGATAAGGCAAGCAGCTTTCCGTTTATTCGCGCTGAGTATGATTTGATTGCATAAAATATTTTGAATTGTTAATAAGGTGGAATTCTTGGTATCCCGTATTGTTTGTAAGTAGTTGTAATCACCTGCATACGACACACGTTTTTTTATTCATATAAGATAAGCGTTTAAGGGGAAATGAGTAAGTCGATATTTGATACACGTATACCGCAGTCATTTGCGAGCGGCCGAAATTTCGTTTAATGTCGATCATTATTACGTTTAATTTGGTACAATTTTTCTGTAATTGCCATGAAATTACATAAACGAGGTCTGTGCCTACACTACATTGATTGTTGGGAGAAAACGATTTTACAGATTGAAGAAACCAATTCCGATAATTAAAGAAAATATCGCATAAAATGAAGAAAGCAACGTCGATTATTCTTAAAGGAATATTATAAACATTACTGAAAAGGCGGATTACGTTTTATGTTTTTGTTTTGTTTTTTTTTTCCATATAAATGTTATTTAACGAAGAAAATAAGGTAATCGTTTAGAGGAAATATTTTACTGGTTAAAATAAACATAATATTGTTTATAGATGAGAAAAATATATGCAAATTCATAACGATCTTAATATAGAAACACTCAATAGAAAAACTAATTTGAAAAAATTAGTATTTGTCGGATATAATTTACGGAAAAACATACATCTAGTATGGACCTAACAAATATAAACTTCGTTTTAAATGTTAGTATTTCCTCTTTCTTTGGGATTTATGGTACCGTTTTTATGGAAGCCACTGAAATTTCCAAAATATAATATCTTTGTTGCATACCATGTTGCCTATGATACATAAACAATCCTTAAGTTTAATGGTCCAGGATTTTATCAAGTCATACACATCTGTAGATCTGTTTCAAAATTTCCTGCATATATAAGTTTAGTCATTCAATATACTTTAAAATTTATGACGTGAAATGGTTAAATTTCAAATCCAAAGATTTTTATTATTCTATATAATGGGATAGTACTTATAGAATATTACTGGCAATAATATTTTGCAAGACGTATAATCACAGGTTTCCATACTAGTTGATTGTTTGATAATTTTATTCTGAAGTGTATATATATATATATATATATATATATATATATATATATATAATCAAATTTTGGTAAATGTTTACGACGTGCCCCAGCGTATTATAAAAGCCCCAACCTCCCCATGTTTAGAACGACTCTCGGAATAAACATCACCCAACCTGGAAAGCTGTTCTGAACATGGGGTGGTTGGGGTGTTTATAATAATGCAGGTCGTAAAAAATACCCAAATGTTTTGTTTTTTTTTTAAATTCGAACGTATGCATGATTAAATGGGAGTATAATCTATATTTTGTTTACAAAGAAAACGTGGCCATATTACTTACCGAGTTGTGTATAATATCTATTGCAAAAGTCATAATCTGAACCTATCATGAGTTTTGGAATATCGATTCTGAGCAACCAGGCTACATGGAAATATTGTTCTCTGTAAACTTTAAAATTTAGTGATGTTGATACTCAATCACGCATATCTCTATTTTTTTTTAAATTAGATACAATGTTTGTTTTTTTATGTAATGTTAACCATGTTTTAATTAACACATGTATATGTATCCCGCAAGTGTTCATATTTACAAAACGTGAAAATATGATATTAAATATGCCATAAAATATATATTCGAAAAATCATTTGTTCATTATTTCAGGAGATTACTCTTTTAATAGACATAGATATAGACACATGTCTTACGTTATATATGAATGATGCATAACAGTAAGGCTACCAATTTTTTAAATAAAAAAATAAAAGTTAGAGCTACAAAGTCGTACGATCAACAATAGCTACATTTGTTCCTCCAGAATGTATTTTCCACATAGTCACCGTCATTCTCAATGCATTATTGCTAAGCTTTTTTGATGACTCGGTCGTAAAAAGTAAACGTTCGGATCGCGCTTTGCCACTCACATCTGCTTTGTCACTCTGAAATAGACGGACTCATCTCCCTATGTGCTGACATCAAGTGCATCAGCTTCGTAAACGCTCTTCAGGCGCCGATAAATACTGATCTTTTCATTTTTCTGCACGCATTTATTCAATGACGTATCTCTGCTTCTGATGCACGTCCATGACAGGGTTAGCTTTCTTTGATTCACCCTGTCAATATCTACAAGAATATAATCATGAACCATAAGTTCAGGCATTATAAAAATGCAATTTGCAATCCTGTCTGATGACATCGGGCGGAATAAAAAAGTTGGAGACACTACCTTTGGAACATCCCGCAAAACCATAACTTGTATACTTCGTCTACTCTAGTTTGCTTATATTGTTTTATCCCGGCTGTTTTAAAAAGAGATGGCTTCCGCCATTAAAATAGATGCGAGTAACCGGATTCGGTTGTAAACGTTGAAATATTCTATCAAATAAACTACTTTAGAAGAGATAATTTATCTAGTCGATCTGTGAACATCAGTATTTACTTATAGAATATGATTTAAACATCGCCTGTATACTACAAACATCTATCGTAGTTATTTTTATCTGCAAGACCAACGGGAATGATTTCGGTAAAATGACGGCGTCATCATTTATAATGTCGCTCATTAAATCATATGGCGTATAATCGGGCACAGTTGATGACGTCACAAACATTTAATGTAATCAACCAAATAGGACACAAAGGTGTAAAGGGAGTTATTTGAGTGTCAATACATTAAAGAAGGAAAACATTTTACAATTTTGAGTATGAGATAACTTTCACATATGATATTACTATAAAATGATCACGCACTTTTGGACTGCTTATGGACAACTCACCTTGTTTAGTTTGTTTAGTAACCTTGTTTAATTTTGTAAGTTTCTTTTAGGGATTTAATAGTGAGTAATCAATGTATTTTTATTGTTATTTACATGATTATAAAAGTGAGAATCTGTGTGTGTGGGGGGGCACTTCTCAAGCTTTATATACAAAGAATTTTTTATCTACAGACTTAAAATTTGATATATAGTGTAATCACACATGTGTAAAACTTATTAATCGGTTTTCCCCAGACAAAAGTCTGTCTAAATCGTTCAGATTTCAAACTATTTCGCTTAATATTTTCCATGCATGGTTTTTACATTGTGCATAATTGCGAGGATTTTTTTCTGAAAATGTTCTAGCAAACGGACGTGTTATATATTATATATACTGTCATCCACATACAGTACTGTTTCGCTATTTCACAGCTCATCAGTGCGGCTACACAAGCAACTTTTGCGCTATATGGCTGCTGCTATGCGGGCAGTGAATTAACAATGTTTTGACATTGTCCAAATACCCAGGCTGAATTCCTTTACTCAAAGAGCATCGCTTCATACGCTAATGGCAGTTTGTATAACACTTCCCAATATGCTCAACCCAAGATAGCGATCATTATAGTCATCCATATACAGTACTGTTTCGCTATTTCACAGCTCATCAGTGCGACCAGACAACCAACTACCTAAAGCTACGATCAAAACCCGACCCCTCAAACGACGATCGGATCTTCTAACCGTTGCGCTATGCGGGCAGTGAATTAAGAATATTTTGACCTTGTCCAAATACCTAAGCTCAATTTGTTTATATGAAATGACCTGGCCTGGGTGTATGTAGAACGTCACTACCAAACTCGTCGATAATTTCGTCTACAGACTTGAAGCTTGATATGTAGGATGCTGAACCTCGAGAACACTTTCGGACTGTAAGAATATCTTTTAAGCGGTTAAAATTTACAAAGCTTGTCGATCTTTGCAGAAGTAACTTGACTAACTTCTGAACATCCGTACATAGCTATGTTTTGCTTTAGGTCACTTAGGTTTTAGCCTTTTTATCCATCTAGCGATAGCTCACACTGTAATGACTAAGTCTTAGGCGTTGAATATTTTGGTTTCGAGTTCAGCTGATAATAATCTATAGATAATTTCCTCTATAAAAAGAACTGCACGAATTAAAATATCATTTAAGTGTATTTACCGATCGGGCAACGCCGGGCGACCTGCAAGTACTCTATAAAATTGGCATCACTCCAAAATATTTTTCAGTGTATGCAGTCGTAATAACAATCGGAACAGAAAAAACATAAGCCGTGTTTGTTTTCCAGCTGTGATTAACCGTTTAATAAAGCGGCAGCAGCGAACGCACGCAATGCACATGTTAAAGGTTCATGTTATTTAGGTATACATCCACCGCACATATTTTATGGGGTGTCCGCTGAGATCCTAATTTATCGACTGTAATATTTTAAAACCGGAACTCTTGCGATCAATGTGTTACGTTTGTCTAAACTCTCGCTGTGTGCATCGTTTCCCGTCAATTCAATGTTATCTTCCGCAACCTTCCCTAATGGAGCTTAGAGGTTTGGGATTAAATGTGATACATAGGTGGCTATTCCCCAACACTCTAAATATTTCGGTTAAATATAACTTGACAGCCAAACCCGTTCAAGTCGACGTACATGCTGTCGGCTGCAGGCGTACGGAAAGGTGACTGCGGTAACAGATGCAAAGAACGGGAAACAATAAATTGGACAAAGGTTATTCTGGAAATGAGCGAGCGTTTTTCAACCTGGATTCTCAGTTTGCAACATTATGAAACTGCAATGAGTTCTATAAACATCGTGTATCCTGCCTACTGAATAAAAACAAAATGTACCTTCCTTATTTAGATTATCAAGTTACTCTGGATGTTATATTTACAAGGTTTTAGCCGATGTAACAACCAAACTTTTCATTTAAAGAACTCTTTAATATCCGTTTCAGAGTCTGGAATCGATGGGTGTTGCATAGAGATGGGGTCTTAAGATGAAGGGTACATATATACGATGGTGATGAGAGAGAAGACATACCATTTTACTGAGGGGAAGGAGAGATAAATTTCGTAAGAGTTACACAAAGTTCCTAATAACGATGAGGGAGCAAAGTTCATATTAAGGATGTTTCACACATTACCTTTTGCTGTTGAATGGTGACACGACCCAGTTTTACAAAAACATGATAATAACTTTATTATCAGATTGACCGGTCGAATGATGATGACGTCAAGGAAATAAAAGTCGTTCTACATGATTAGACGTTCTCCCTTCTCTTCTAAAATGTATCTTCCTCTGATCATGACAGCTCTGTCCGACCGACTCTGCTGCCTGTTCGATCCGGACTCGATTGCCTCTGATCTTCGACTCTAGCTCCTATATTGAGAATTTATGTTTTGCTATGACCTCAGATGTGTGGTTTCAAAACGTAACGAACTCACCTGGCTGACACGTTCTCCAAACACACTTCTGTAACAAATAATTTTCACAAAACTATTTTTCAATATATTTAAATTGTATTGTTCATTATTTTTTAGCTGACCTTTTTAACTCAATTTCTATAAAAAATGAAGAATTAAATTCTTTTTACAAACATATCTATACCATTTTATATGAAATTTAACAATGCGAAATGTTAACATTCCAATTTCTGAATTTATTTATGAACCTTGCTTACAAAGTCCGAATCTCGGGCTATCATAATCTCATGGTCCACTTATCTAAAGTTTTTCTTACTTACAGGAAAAGGGGGGATCCCTTTTACCTGTAACATCTTGTATTATGCATGCTGAATAAAAATAAAATGTATATTCCTTATTTAAATTGTCAAGTTACTCTGGATATTATATTTACAACGTTTCAGCTGATGTAACAACCAAACCTTTCATTTAAAGAACTCTTGAATCGCCGTTTCAGAGCTAGAAATCGATGGGTAATTTAGATCCAAACCTATTTAATCCATGGAGTAAATATGTTTGTTCTTTCCGCCATAATCCATAAATGTCAGTTAATCTGTATCATGCGTATCTAAGTCTGTCTCTTTGTCTGTTCTATTTTTTTCTCTTTGAAACTGCTGGGCCGCTATAGGAGATTTTTTTATGGAAATTTATTGTAATGTGCAGTTAACTATGTGCATTTTTGAATTGATAGAGATTAATAGCAGCTGGTTATCTACAATACGACATTTACTTTAGAAGTTTGTGTAAAACACTAGTTATAAATGAACAAGCTTAATATTTTCCCGTTTTTACCGGGCTAATATGTCTACTTAATATATATGCTTAGTGTTGCATATACTAGTGCATTCAAAGTAATATCATATAGAAATGCTTATTAATTTGGGTTTCATGCGGTGTAAGTAGAAGTGTAGTCCATACAACTAAAACTACGAATCATTAATATATATATTTTTTTACACAGTGATCACCACTTATCAAGGCCTGGAAGCCACTCGGGGATAAGGGTTATTGCAAGTACATTACGTTAGTGTGGAGATTTGATGAAGTGTTTACTTAAGGGGGCGGTTCGTTAGGAATTTGTTAACATTGGACTTGAACACATCCAAGTTGTAGTCTGGTGGGAAGCAGGCAGACAGAACAGTTCCACAGGCGTGCAGTTCTAAGAAAGAAGCTTTTTTTATGGAATCCACGTTTTGATTTAGGCACAGATAAGGAGTGAGGGAACTTTTTCACAGTGGATTCGACTAGACGGGTGTTTTTCGTGAAAGATTGGCGAGGGGGGACCAGAGATTGGAGTTCAGACGAGCACCTTCCATGGAAATAAGGATAAAAGAAGGATATGCTGGCAACGTCTCTTCTGTGGGAGAGAGGTTGCAGGGTAGAGAAAAGGGCATCCCCCACTAAGCCACGAAGTCTATTTTGTACTCTGTCAAGGCAGGACATGCTGTTTTTTGTAGCTCCTGCCCAGATATGGCAACAATATTCCATCCTTGGACGTACTTTGCTTTTATATAGATAGAGAATTGCATCAGTAGTGATATATCTTCTGGAGCGGTAGAAGGATCCCACCATCTTTCCAGCAACCTTGGCAACAGACTTGATGTACGTGTTCCATTTCAGATCAGGAGTAAAGATCAAACCCAGAAGCTTGTCAAAACACGGGGCCTCACCCAGACGAGAGCCATCCATCACAATTGATGCCAGATGGGGATCAGAGCGTTGATGATATTTATCTTGACAATTTCAGGAACAAAAATATAGCTGTCTACATTAAGTCAAAGATGCGCGATAGTGTGATTTACTTTACAAGGCTGTGCACGTTTGTATTCTTAGATCATATTTATATTTATCCGTTTTAGAAGTGTGTAAGTTACGTAATACCCGTGTCCTACCTTTGTATTAAGACGAACAGAAATAATTGAAACGTTGAAAATATACTAAAGACACTTATTGAGATAAGTAAATTTTACATGGAATATGTACACGTTTTTCTTACAAAGAAGACAGGAACTCTAGCGTGATTGCTGGAGTTAAGAATCAGAATATGAAGTCGTGATAAGTATTAAAAAGTATAAATTGCATAGCGAAAGAAACTAATATGATCCTCACTGTGTTGGCAGGACTATTCTGATATATTTTCATTCCGAAGATACTAATGATATGGGAAAGGGTTTAAGAGTACGAATCCCCGTCGCATTTCTCTGTCACGTTTTAACAGTTGATATAAAATGTTATTCAAAGTAAAGAACACGAAATTATTATACGCGAGATATATGAAAAATCCAGCTTCTTTTTTAAAGATAGAAATAAAATCTCGTAATCATAGACAATTACTAATTACTGTGTTATCCATTTTTTTATTTAATTCCAAACTGAGTAATAATATAGAAATTATAAGATATGCGATTATTTTGACTTGATTATTGTAATTTTCTTAGGCTTTGATCAATTGCTCTCCATGAAAAACAATCATTTTAGGGGGTTTTCAACGGCCGACATAATTTTTGTTTGTGTCGACTGCATAATTAAAATCTATTATTTCGTTTTGACGTTTATTTCCTTCTTTTTTTTTTGCATAACTCATTTTATGAAACGTGGTTAAAAAGACGTTCAGATATGTTTTACATGGAAAATGCATGATGTTACATCGGCTGAAGTATTAAAGCAGTAATTCTAAAGAGATCATTAGTCCGAATAAGCCATATAAGTTCACATAAATTGTTTAGATGTTTTCACTTCCATATCGTTTTAATTATTAGTCTTGCCTAATGAAAGCCAAATAGTAATTGAATAAATTTGATCTGCAAATATTGTACCATCTTTTAACATTAGTTGTCCAATAAAATCTAGCTGTAAACAAATAACATTATATTTAGGAAGCGACATTCATGACCTTGACCACCATTTTGTTTGGAAAAGTGGGGTCAGTTTACATTTGTAATTTGTTATTCTTTTGCACGAAAACACCATAAGCCCGTGCGGCAGGCACGCGCTGTTTATGACTAGTGCCATCACTGGATTGAGTTCAGCTCTTTTTTTTTAATGTTAAACGTACGTTGTCAAAAACAAGATAGCATTATTCTTTAATACAGCGCAGATGTTAACTCTGTAGGGAATATAAAACAAATGTATCAATGTGGCTGAAAGTGTTAGTCACGCACTTTGAGAAGGGATGCCTAGCCATCTATTTCGTTATATTCCTTATGGAGAGGCTTCATGATGTACAATACCTTGTAGAACAAGAGGGGCGATGCAAGAAACAACTGACACCCCACCGTATAGCCCGTCCGTTCGGTACAGTATCACCCTATATAAAATTAATAAGCGATTCCCAGCTGCGCATACATCCTATTCCACAAAAACTGTTGTGAGGACGTTTTCGCAGTTGATTATAGAGATGTGACTTCTCTCTTATATATTCTTCTTTTATATTAAAATATGACTACACCTGAAAATAATTATACACTTGATTCTACTTACTGTGTTCTCGCTTTACTTGGGTTCTGTAAAATGAACTGACTTTTCAATCTCATTATAGCGTGAAAATGATTGACCATATTCGAAGGCTAACAAGTACTTTCTTTAAGTACTAAACCGAGATGTAGTGGAGAGCTCTTCTACCAGGATGACTACTTTCTATCGAGCTTCAACAAATAATGTGGCCAAGCAAGGGCGCATCAAGCACCATTTTTTTTTCGTCTAACATATGCGTGGACCAATAACTTATAACTGCCCTCCAGCATCACGCCGAACACACTACCAATTCTTTCAAATTCCGATTAAATGATTTTGATTATCGTACTGGTTACTGTAGCTATTAAACGCATCAGTTATTTTATTAGTTTTATTATATCAGTTTTAACTTTTAAATTCAGATAAATATATCTCGGTTCCAAAGAAATTTATTGATTGGAATAAGTACCAACGCACAACATGTGTATTTATACCAGTAACGTAAAGATGAAATCGTTGAAGCCGCTTTTGATATCATGTAAATTTTTTTTAGCATTTATCATGCAGACAGTTGTCGAAATGCTTGAAAAAAATAGTAATCGGCAAGTTATGGGTCTGGAGAGTATGGTGGATGAGGCAGGTTCGTAGCCTAATTCGTTCAACTTCTGCAGGGTCAGTTTAGAAACTTGCGGTCGGGCATTGTTGTGGGGAAGAATTGTTGTTTTTTTTTCTGTTGAGTTATGCTGAGTGCTGTCGTCGAAGTTTCTGATGCATTTAATTCATATGTTGACGGTACTTCTCCGCCGAAAAGGTTCGCCTGCTTTAAAAAAAAAAAAACAAATAAACCCTAGTGAATGAGACCGATCGCAGACCACCAAACAGTTGACATGACTTTAAGTGCAACTCTAGCCGCAGGAAGTGTCGTGGAGCTTCCTCGGCATCTAACCACTCAGCTGAGCGTCGTTGATTGTCTTAAAGAACCCACCTTTCACAACAAGTCACAACCGGTCGAGAAACTGGATTCTTATTGCCCAAAAGAGGGAAGATAACTTCGTTTCGTTTGGTTGCCGTTCAATTAAAGAGTTATTCGGCTTAGCTTGACCTAAAATAAGAAAATTGCGCGAATTTGCTTATTTTCTATCTTATATCTTGTATCCAACGTTTTAAGACATAATTGTTTAAAAACAATTGTCATTGAAACGATTAGATAGACCGAAAAACCTACTTTTAAAATTAAAGTAAAGATATTATAATGAAAACTTATTTGAAAATACATCATTTTAAAAGAACTTTTTTATCAACCTAATATTTACGCACTAATATAGGTATGCAATTTCCATCGAGTCACAGCAAAAACATAATTTGCGTTCAGGTAATCGTATTACAGACAAGATAATTCAAACGAATGGCACATTATACAAAAACCAAATAATTTTAAAACATGACACCATACAATCGCTATATCATTCAATATACTTGCAACTGTCCCCCTCACTATTCCGGACTCTTAATTTGGATTGGATATATTCCAGCCAATACATGATATTGTCTCTGCGGAAATCGAACGAATCGAACGTTTATAAGTCATGCTGTTTACGTATTGAGGATCGTTATCTGGTAAAATATTGTCGAAAGACTAAGATTTATAAAATTGAATTACACAAGCAAATTTAATAATGGTAAAAACAGGGCATGAAAATAATAGCTCAACCGCGATAATATAGTTAAGATATGACCTTTATTTAGAGAAACTCGAGTACGATGTTTTTATGCCATCATTTGAGTAAGTACATGTTTTTATTAATGGAATGCTATGAACGCTTTTATGTAAGATTATTGCGTGGTGCACAAAATCCTCACAATAAGATGCACGGAATGTCTCGGTTATTTGCGAATGAAGTGTGTTAACAATTGATCTGATAACTCCGTCTTTTATTCCTTACATGTTATTAATGTGTGCCATTTGAGTTCCTTGTTTAATTTAGTTCTATACTTGTGCATTATTTTGTTTAAATTTCGTCGTACTTATATCTCGAATGCAGTTGGGACATACTCGAGTGGACATGTTTTATTTCCTTTTCTTAATGATATATAAAATCTTTTGTGGATTATTAATGGCAACTCGCAGTTCCTTCCATTCGTCCGTTGTAATATTTGTCGGCAACAACCTTACATTTTTATCAAACGCTTTTTTTTTTAATCCGACCTGGTAGCTAATAGTATTCACTCCGTCTCTTCGATCTATCAACGTTCGGTGCATTGCCTAGCAAACTGTATTAACATTTAGCGGCTGCATTGAACATTATATGAAACTTCGAATGTAACATTTATTTAGAACACAATAGTATATTGTTTTTTTTGGGGGGAAGGGGGGAGGCATGAAAGAGTAGAAGTGTAAACTATTGCTATTAATACATGAGGGAATAGCAGATATTTACGCGTAGATTAAATAAGGGTTCAGCTTGAAATTCTGTTTACCGAATTTGACATAAGCATCGATGTGTATTAAAATTTAGCTCTGAAGGTTAAAAATGTATTGGATAAAATGTGACAAAAATGTCAGCCAATATTAGAATATTAATCCGAATAGTCCATCTTTATATATTGTACCATGTCTTGCTTTGATTTAGCTATGATCTTTTCCGTTAAATCTTTTTCGATGAGAGTTGTTGCTAGAGAAACACGTGGTATGCATCAGACAATTCAGATCTAAGCTATCCTCTTTCTTTTCTTGTTGCCTGGGTAACTGTTAAGTTCCCTGGTTGTACACGAATAGTACACAAGTATTTTACAGTCTAATGTTTACCTGCAATCTGATACTAGTATTTTGCCAAACATTTGAGAATTGTGTGAAAGTAGAATATGCAACGGTACGTTATCTATTGATGTAATCTCATTCAGTCTTGTGGAACAAAACAGACGAAACTGTCAACTGAGATATGAAGCAAAACAATCTAAAAGAAAACGCTAAGAATTACAGAAACGACTGCTTAGACAATTTGGCACAAATAAGCTAATGAATTTGCCAACCCAATAAACATATGAGATGTCTACATAAATGACAAGAAGGTTAAGAATAGATTGGCCGTTGTGATTTACTGCATGTCAACCGTCGTTTGTTTATTCTATGCCAACGATATAGATATTTTTATACGTATTTTCGCATGTAGACGCATCAGAGCAAATATATATAGTTTTATAGCAAGGACCGTGGTTGAATTAGTCAAAAGTGACTCAAATCAAAGTGGATGAAATTACGGAAATTCCGGGCGATGATCCTGTTCCTCTTTGCGAGTCAGATTTAAAGTCGGGTGCTGTCCCTGGTATGGGCCACCTGATATAACTAGGTTTAACGTTGTATGCCTATCTGTACCTCTCTTACTCTTTTTGTTTTTTTTTGCTTTTTTTTTTACTTATTTTTTAAACTAAACATCGGCATCTGAGTCTTTATATACAAAGAAGTACAGACTTTGTTTAACAATGTAAGGGGTAATAGATATCCACTGGAATTTTTAAAAATCTAACAGAACCTCCCAATGCAAAATAAACCTGGCGGTACTAGTAACTTGGAGATGACTCCAAAATTCCAGAATTGGGATCTCGCCAATTCATGTCATTTCTAGGCTGTAAAAGAAACGTAGTATCAGGCAAGGTAAATAAATAGATTAGACAGAGATAAAAAAAAAGATGGTGATATAGAAAATATCACTGAATAAACACGTAAATGGCATTATTAATGATTTATGCAGTCATAAAAGGTATGATAAAAATTAAGCCATATATGATGAATTTATATCGTTAGTCCCAATATTAAGTCTGTTCACTAATGTAATACACTAGAGCGATGAGCTTTGTTAGTGTTATATAATTAGTGGTAATATTTGTTAAAAGTTGCTTGTATCCCCACTCTGGAAATTCAGAGACGATGTGATGGATAGGTATATTATGTTTTCAGTCATTGATAAATTACTTTAAAACGCCTGCAAGATAAATTATTACAATCCTGCTATTGTCGTTAATCGTTCATCCATATGAGGAGAAACTGATTTCTACACAAGTATTTCAAGAAGCTGTTTTAAAATATCTCCAGCAATTAAAACAATAAATGTATCTTTCTTTACACTTGCATAATTCATAACATATCGAACAAGAGCAACAGCTTTATCAAGGTTCTGTTTGCCTAGATCAATCTAGTAAGTGTCACGGAAAACAATTCCTCTCAAATCGAAAAATATATTTAGACACCGTCAGTAATTAACGTAGAACAGCCATCTGTGTGTTATTTTATCAGTCGGTTGTAGAATATATGTAGAATGTTTTAGGTGCACTTTTCCAGAGAGATACGAACGTATATTTCTATTAACACTACGAAACCGATATAATACAACGGTCGCAGGTCAAAACTGTCTGATGTAAAATGTAAGAAAATCAACTTGTAGCTTGTGGCACGTGACATGGATAGAGAGAGAGAGAGAGGATAGATTTCGACGAATAGTGGTCATACACACACACACACACATATGCTTTATTCATCCTCCACTGTCCCTCACTATCGGTTCTTCGTTGTGTTTGTTTATATTGACGGATTTTTCAGTGTGTTTTAGTCTGTTTATGGACATCATCTCTACGTCGATATCTAGAATATTCAAGCTCGTTTACGTTTTGTTATTCACAAAATCCGTCATTGTTCGACCAAGAATCCATAATATATATGCATACAATGGTTAGTATAATCTCGACCAATTAAAATCTATAATCCCAATTATTTTATGAAATCAGATAGAAAAATTATGATGATAGACTGATTATTTTTTCTTTCTTTTTTGTTTCTAATTGGGGCACAACTGATCAGTCTATCTGCTTAGAAGTCAAAAATAATCGATAAGATTTAATGAATGAGATCGACTAATTTTCATTCAAAACCTGAATAACTCCATGAGTCCTAGAAATTTTCAATGGATGGACTAAATCAAATTATATATGGAAACGTATATATTTTTGTTTACATTTTTCTTTAGATAAGTGTTTTGTCATTACGTTTATGAATTTTATAGGGAGGATTAATTATATGTATTATTTAGATTCTTCGAACTACTGTGTCGTTCTCACAAAGTGTAGATCGATGTAACTCTAGGCCTTCAGTTTGTTGACTTCGAGAATGTTTCTGTCAAACTAAGGAATTTGGTCCGCAAGGACCCGTGGCGTAGTGGTTAGAGAAATAAATAATTAATTATAAACGTGACCTTCTCTTGAAGGTTGAAGGTTCAATTTCTGGTGTGGGCTACCGAAAAATACAATTGCGAATTACTTAGGGCCTCTATTCAATCGTGCCTGGCGAAACGTGAATATGCTAGCCTGTGAATTAAAGGGTTCCCTTTCAAATTCCGTTGAAATTCTAGAGTTCGAGAGAAACACTCCCGAGTTCAATAAGATACACTTGAAGAAGTTCGGAGATTACATTTACCGACACTTTGTGAAGATGAGAACAGCAGTCCGAAGAATTTAAATAATATACACTATTTTGTCATTTGTTTGTCAGTGGTTCTGCTCTTCTATAGAATGATGATCGAATATAGATGAAAAACTTCGATTCTCTGAAGATTTTTTCGTCGTATAGAGAAGCAACCATCTTACTAGATCGTGAAAGTGATTTGAATTGACCATGCATTACTGTTTGGAGTGTGTGGATGGATACCTACCTCAACTAACCTGATTATGCATGTGATACCACTAGATCTTAGTATTAGGCCTCGTGAGGCTACGAATAGCATCTATAGAATGGTTTTAACTATAAATTAAACAGTATGTGTGTGAATATTTAACCAGTCGACTCCTTAATTGCATAACAAGGAAATGAACAGGAAATGGTAATCCTGCACGAAGGATGGATTATAAGGAGTAAAATCCTTGTTAGGATGTATGAATAACGCATACATAGAGCGGCAAACTATTCATTTCTAACTTGCCGACATATTTTTACTTGTGCATGGACATATTTAATTTTTTCCAGTTTTTTAATATTAAATCTTTCTTGGCTATCTGCGAATAGTTACATCGATAGGAGACGCGACTAGAGCACTAGTGGTAAAATTCAAATTTAGAACTCTACACAAATTGAATTACATTTAATCATATTTTACGCTCCACCCCTGCTAGTCTTTAATGAAAAAAGTAGTTAAACGACAAGTTACATTCGCTAGTGTGAAGATATATTTAAGCGTCTAAATAAAATATTCAGCTTTATTCTTACTGAGGTACAAGTCTGATTGCCTAAGGCATTCATATTAAATCCAGTGGTTGCAACGAAATCTGAAAAACTCTTAACGAACACACAGATACAGTAAATTCCGTTGTAACATCTCGAGAGTCGGGCACACAGACAAAAGTGTATGAATGAAAGTTAATGTAGTCATGATTGTTTATTTGATTGAATTTGACTTTATCCCTTTTCTTTGTCCTTTTTCTCTTTTCGTTGTCCTTTTTTCTCCCTTTCGTTGTCCTTTTTTCTCCCTTTCGTTGTCCTTTTTTCTCCCTTTCGTTGTCCTTTTTTCTCCCTTTCGTTGTCCTTTTTTCTCCCTCTCGTTGTCCTTTTTTCTCCCTTTCGTTGTCCTTTTTTCTCCCTTTCGTTGTCCTTTTTTCTTCCTTTCGTTGTCCTTTTTTCTTCCTTTCGTTGTCCTTTTTTCTTCCTTTCGTTGTCCTTTTTTCTTCCTTTCGTTGTCCTTTTTTCTTCCTTTCGTTGTCCTTTTTTCTTCCTTTCGTTGTCCTTTTTTCTTCCTTTCGTTGTCCTTTTTTCTTCCTTTCGTTGTCCTTTTTTCTTCCTTTCGTTGTCCTTTTTTCTTCCTTTCGTTGTCCTTTTTTCTTCCTTTCGTTGTCCTTTTTTCTTCCTTTCGTTGTCCTTTTTTCTTCCTTTCGTTGTCCTTTTTTCTTCCTTTCGTTGTCCTTTTTTCTTCCTTTCGTTGTCCTTTTTTCTTCCTTTCGTTGTCCTATTTGCCCCCTTTGTTTGTCCTATTTGCCCCCTTTGTTTGTCCTATTTGCCCCCTTTGTTTGTCCTATTTGCCCCCTTTGTTTGTCCTATTTGCCCCCTTTGTTTGTCTTATTTGCCCCCTTTGTTTGTCTTATTTACCCCCTTTGTTTGTCCTATTTCTCCCCTTTCTTTGTCCTTTATCTTGGTTTCCTTTTCTCTAAGTGATTTTTTGCCGTAGTAATTTTAGTACTAAAGATTTGAGTGGGGCACATATGAATGCAAGTTAGTGGGGTAAAGGTTGTTTGTTTATTTTCTTATAAAAGCCACCACTTATTAATGATCGAAGGCCTCTCGAGGATAGGAGTTAATGAGTGTACAGTAGTCAATGGGACAGTATCTTAGTAATCGTTAGTAGTGGAAATTTGGTAAATTGGATTACTTCAGTGGACGGCTCATCACGAACTTGTTCACCTTGACTTAAGGATGACCATATTTTAGACAGCTAGAAAGCAGAAAAAGAAAGAGTTCCACAGTCGTGCAGTTCTAAGAAAGGAGCTTTTTCGTGGAATTTACGTTTAGGTTTAGTCACAGATAAAGAGTGGGGGAAATTCTAGATAGTGGTTTCAGGTAGACGGCTGCTTTACATGAAACTCAAGAAAGGGAAGGGGCATAGATTGGAGCTCAGACAAGCACTTGCCATAAAAATTTGATTGAATATTACTTTTTCTTTGTTTTTTTTTTTTGGGGGGGGTGCTCCTTTTTTCTTAATTTTTCCGTTTGCTTGTTCCTTTGCCCTTTTTTCTATTATTTTTCTGATATTTTCTTATGACTTATTCCTGTTTTTTACTACCTTCGCAAACGACGTTATGTGCTTGAGTAAATAATTCACCTTATATGTATACCCTAATATGCACATCGTATGACCAATCCTTATCTAACTTGATCAAAAAGTTAGTCAACGTTATACTTAGACATTTTTCGGGGATGTCAAGATCAAAAATCAAGCGAATAGAAAGTCATGCTTTTGGCGCAAACTTCGGTATTCCTCCATGTAGACGCTCATTCATATTGTACTCCATGATGGTCAATGTCTTATTTCTATTAATTTTAAAAGCTAAGTCCAGTTTGATGTTTAGACGTAGTATCAAAACAGTTTTCGGCTTAAGCATGCAGTCTCATGACTTGCTGATATTTTTCTTCTCATCGTGTTGTGTTAAGGCTAGCAAATCAGTAATTTCCTGATTATTGAAACGGACGTATTGTACTTCAGTCTAAGTGACAAAATGTCTCCTTAATTTTAAGATACTCTACTTTATGTGCGATTATTGTCTCATTCAGTGTTCTCCTGGCAGCTTGTGATTGGCGATTATTTTTATTTAAAATGGTAGGTGCTTTTCTTAGAATCCGAGCGTCAATTAGCTCTTAATTATTCAAGATTTTTCGGTGTCCATTCCACTAAACATCTGCTTATGAATTAAAATTCACAAATATTTTTAATAACTTTCTAGCATCCCGATCACATTCTTGTAAAAATATTTTCTTTGATTGAATATCGGTGAATTTTCGATCGATTAACTAGTATTAAAAAAAAAATTGATAAAATATGCATAAAATAAATTGTTTTGACTGTCAGAAATATGTGGCAAGAGGTTACATAATCTGGTAGTATTTTAATGAAAGATAATTCCAGGGAGAAATATGTCATGACCCCCAGAACAAATACTACAGTTACCCCTTTTAAAAAAGGAGATTATACTTTGGATTATGAAGAATGAGTAATGAACTTGCAATTACCCCTGTTTGTGTAGTGAAGAACATACATGCGAGATTTGGCTTGAAATAATGATATTAATAACCAAAGATAGTAATACGTGTTTCAAATTGTTTGCCATTTTGCAAAGGCAAAAAGTATGAAATATCGTAAGTGCTTATGTTACATTGGTATATGGTTAATTGCGACCAGTATTTCTTACGATACAAGGCTGTTGATGGAACAGTATTTGATCTATCATTTACAATGTGTAATTAGTATAAAGTACTAAAATTTTCGAATCTATTTTATATACACATCACCACTATAAAATATTTGTAAATATTGTTGGATTCTAACCGGGCAATGCCGGACGATGCTCGAATAAAGAACCTGCTTGGATGCAAATATTTTCGAAAATTTCATTTGACATTAATCCTGGCAGAACAAATGTCTTGAAGTGATGTATTAACAAATGTGTTTATGGGTCAGTCAGGGATGGAAAGAAAACAACGCGGGACAGCACGTATGATCGCATGGATTCGCCGTCGTAAACTACCACAACCTACTATCCAGGTCTCTCTCCATAACTGGAAAGACTAGTTGTCAAAATAATGTTGATCAACTGAAAGTGTGCATAGTTGTTGAAATCACAGAATATTTTAATTACCGTATGTTGCTAGGATACAAAGAGTATATATTCGTATGTATGTAAAACACCTTAAGTAAAATTATACATTTTTCTACACTCGTTCATGGAATAGCAATTTTACAATTTACTTGTCTCCTTGAGAGGAATATCTTTAATTGAGAAGCACTACAAGAAGAAAAGCCCCATCCAGACTCAATTATTTAATGACTTAATATCAATGTATTCATATGTTAAAGTACAGAGGGATAGTCTTGTAATATTTTTGAAACTATGACTTACTAACCCGAGCAATCAATTAAATCAGCATGCTGATAGACAAGGTTATTGTTGAAACATTGTGTTCTGTTTTACCTTTCATTATATTTCTTTTAAATGTACACTTTGTGGTATTCTGGTTATGTTCACTCCATTTAAGTGAAAAATATAATTTTGGAAAATCAGTTCGTATTATATAATCTATTAAAATAGATTACTCTCCAAACTTAGAAGGGTAAGATGCAGATAGTATACATATTTTTTTATTTAAATATTAATTTACGAAGTTCGTGTTTTTTTTTCTTTTTAAAATAAGAAAAATACAAGTCATAATGGTCAAAGAAAGGATAGACAAAAATACAAGAGATAATGGAAAAAGAAAGGGGAGATAATAGACAATTTTTTAAATATTTTTAAAAAGCTTAACGATTTTTTTTTCTTTCAATCGGACTTGAAGATATAAAGCAAACTTTGTGATCGAATGAGCAATGAGCCCATTTAAAGTGATTTGTTTTTCTTTTCATTTCTTGGAAATGTAAAAAATCTCTTGGTGATAGTCCATCTGGATGTAAACTGAACAGTTTTAGCGTCTTCGAGTGCAAGCACGCGGCTTATGTGACACTGTTATGAGAAAGAGGATTGCATTTTTTTAAAAAGTGTGTTTATATATATATATATATATATATATATATATATATATATATATATTAGGCAGCGCCAAAAATGGCCGAAAAATCAAGTTGTTGTTGTTTTTTAAAACGAAATTACATTTATTAAAATCTATTATTTCTGAGGAACTTTTTTTTCCAGAAAGATAAACCCCTGAATTTTATCATATAGGAAACAGAATAATGTAAAACTTTTTCTACTATTTTTAGTTAAATTTTAAATGTTAAACTTGCCCAAAAAGTTAGCAATTGACAGTTTTTGTCTTGCACAAAAAACGTACATAAAAATATTTTTTAAAAAAGGTTTGTGAAATAATTAATTAATTTATTTATTTGTTGTCTAACTAAGATTTTGGATGATTTTCTATGAGAATATTCAAAAATATTATAATATAAGTACCTGGATTTAAAATAATTCCACTTATTCATATAGGCAACCAGTTACTTCGCGTCGATCTAGAGTCTAGATTGACACTGTTTACGTTTGTGTTCGATAAAAAGCAAACTATGGAAGACCAAACAGGCCAAAAAAACTTATTTTTCAATAACGAAAATTTCAATGTATTATTAACGCTGAGGCTGGCCAGTACCAGATGGGTGACCATTTGTATAAGTTTGGTTTTTAATGTGTATGTGTGTGGGGTTCAGGCTCCCCAAAATGGGGAAGGGGCAATTTAAAGCAGAATAAAAAAAAATTATTTCAGCGCGTTTGGTTCACCGTAGTCGAAAGGCGGCAAACGTTTTCAAACGGGATCGAAAAAATGATGCTATTTTTAACACAACCGGCACAATATTTATCCATTTTTTTTTTGTATCGATTCTTCAAAGCATGCCCTGTTTAATAATGGTCATGCATTATTCGGCTCGCTAAAAAAAAAATGTTAATTTATTTATCAAAGATTTTAAAATGGCTTTTTTCGTATAAATATTAATTTTTATTTTTTGCTTAACTTAAATTAATTATTTTACTTAACATATTCACCAAATTTCATACTTCAAAACTCAAAAGCGGGATAATTAAACACAATCGAAGTTCTGATATTCAAACGTCAAAATAAGGTATGCAAACAACTTTTTTTTTTAAATCTATATTTTTGTCCCTTACAACAACACAATATGTTGTGTTCAGTTTCAGATGATTATTTTAAGCATATTTGTACCACCTCAAAACAAGGGGGGTGTAAGTAAAATATATATATATATATATATATATATATATATATATATATATATCGTTTATAAAAAATAAGTACACTGTTATAAAGTTCATTCTTCTCTTAATAATCGCTGAAAATTTCGTATTGATCGGATAATTACCTGATTTTTGGTAAATTTTTAAAAAGACGGCCCGTAAAAAGTACTTACCAACCCTCCCCCCAGTTTTTGCGGTGCCTTATATATATATATATATATATATATATATATATATATATCTGTAAGCAAAAATGATAAACAAAAAGAAATCACTTGAAAAGTTTGGTTCGAAGCGAAAGCTTCCTTTGTATAGTTAAATATCTATTTAAAGAAAAAATATCGTTCTGACTTTCTAAAAAAATAATTATTCACTTAACGATATTTTCTAAAAGTATCATCTCATTTCACACACACATATTATTTATTCTAGGAAATTGTACATTTATTCATACAATTTATTTTATCTAAACATTCGGAACAAATACTTAACCAGAATACACAACTAATAACAAGTTTCCTCGTTCTCTAATTCGTTATTTATTTAATTTAATTCTGATTATTGCCTAAACCTAAAAGAAAGTTCCCTGAACAGATTTACTTACCTTTTAACTGGTCGTTTTCAAGCAATTTTTTATATATAATCAAACCCTACCCAATTCCACCTTACTGATAGTCAGTGTTGTCTCACCATCTACCTAATGCTCGTTAACCCTTATCCGTAGAGTCACCTTCGGCGCCCTGGTAAGTGATGCGTAAAAAAACAGTAAGAACAATTTAAAAAGGACGCTAGGTCCTATTTGTACTAAACATGCGCCCTCAAACGACTTCTATGTGTACGACCTGATCGTAAAAATACGAACAATAACAGATGGCAGGTGGCAATTGAAATGATTGGGAAAACAAGCACAATTGGACAATAAGACAAAGCCGGAAAGATTAAGATCGTTGGCGTTTATAAAAGGAGGTTTGAGAATAGATATTAGATGAAGCGTGTACTCTAACGCTCAGCTAAATGCAATATAAAACCTCGGAAATTTCTTTGACTATATTTTAAATGATACTAAAACTATTATTAAAAAATGGATGAAAAACCTATAATATCTGATCGGTGCAAAACTTTTGCCTGTTTGTACAAGTTACATTTTTAACCATGGTAATATTTTATATAAATATTTATTATTATTTGAACATATCATGATTAATTTATTACTCGGAAAAAAGATTCCAGAGTTCGACAATACACCTGAAAGGTAATTGGGGCTTACATCGAAAGGTTGTGAAAATAACACGCAATGATAACAGTACTCCGCAGAATCCAAATAGGAATAAACAAGTCCCTTTTAAAAGAAACATGCATATACCTGTATTTATAGGCATAATAGATACATTGATGTGCATAGATACAATTATTTAATCTATTACTAACTTCCACATACTATCAACAATAACTTTAAATTAACTAGTTTTAATACAATCGATACACCTTAAAATATTTTAAATAATCTGCTATATATAATGTTTAATCTGTTCAATTTTGAATAAATATGCATATTTACTATATAAAATTAAGTGGATTTTTATAAATAAATTCAACATCTTAGTTCCTTCCATGATCTTTAGATTTTAAACTTTAAAATGCTCATTTTGTAACGATCATAAATCTGATTTTTCTTTCATTTTGTTCATATCGAGTTATTTCTCTTCATTTATTTATGTTGCCTATATTGGCTTTTCTTTTATACAAGCGTGGGTATCCGGTTTTGCCCGGGTGTTTGGTGTGTATGTGTGGTGTGGGGGAAGCCGAAGAAAATGAAAACGTAACCCTGTTTAAGTATATAAAAACTATGTTAAGCTACCTTTAAAAAAAACAAAAAAAACAGCTATTTTCAAAATGGAAAAAAATATTTTGTAGGTGTAAAAGAAAAAAAAAGGGGGAGAAACCCAGAGCCTTGATGCCAATAGGCTGACGGCATACACCTGCTCTACGTCGACGGAAGCAATGTAACGCGTTAAATTTAGCGATTAAAAAGTGAATGAGTTCAAATTGAGGTCAAACATCACAATACTCCGCAGTTAAATATTTCTGCGAGCAGTTTTTAAGTGCGTGTTTAATGAGGGCAAATCCACATTTAATTTTACTGCGGGATAGTTCTTTTGAGTTTTTTTTTTTTTTTTTTTTTTACCCAACTTTGTCTGGTTTTGTGAAAACCAGCTCCCCCGTTTATTAGGGGAGTGTCCAAATGAAAGCAGTTGTCTGATATGACTGTGAAAACCGATGTTGACCAAATGTGTATTGCTTTCCAGACGCTCCGCGCCTTAGTTTCACATCAGTTTCGCTTTTATCCGAAAAAGCCGAATAACACAGGAGAGGCCGAAATAGCAAGAATTGTGTAAAACTCGATATAAATAAATGTAGCCGCGACGCGCGATCGCAATTCGTACATATTATGATCTACATGTTATATAAGAAGTTCTAAGTGATAGTAACACCTCACCCCCCAAAAAAAGGCTTTCTTGGACATACACTCTTGCGCGTGTTTTGCCTTTTATATATATAGATTATTTTATCTTCTTTATAAATCTTACTTAATATTTTTTATATGAATTAGATTTTAAATCATTTCATTAAAATGTTTGTATATGAACTGTGCGTTTTACTTGTCTGGTCCGAATTTTCTTTTTAAATAAATGGTAAGATATTTAATACCTCTCTCTCTATATATATGAATTCATTTTACAGGAACAATGTATGTTCTGGATGTTTCATAATATATATTGTACATTTAATTAAATTTAAGCTGAACGTTTTGTATTTCACTATAACTCAATCATTCCTCTAATAATATCGATGATACATGTTGGACTTCATGGAGTACAATTTCCTCACATTTGTTGGTAATCTTAATGCTCGTCAGGGCATTCTCTTCATTGTAGATCTTACTAAATACAACTTCATTAATTATTTGATTTTTTTTTCACATTTGGACTTGGATTCCAGTTTCTTTCTTTGGCTTAACGGATTACTATTTCATAAATTAGATTACTAGTTTATTAATTTACTGTTCCATTTCTTGATATGTTATATTAAAATTATTTTTGTTTCACAAAAGTTTTTTATGCATTTTCAAATGTAAATAACCATTGATTCATTTTTGCTAATGTGTATGTATAATGCACGGCATAATCAAGTGGATGCACCAGTTTCCCGCTGAATCACCGAAGTTAAGCAACGTTGAATTTGGTCAGTACTGAATGGGTGACCGTTTGGGGCTACCATGTGTTGTGTGTGCTTCCCACTTATCTCGCCATTGTTTCCAGTCGCCCTGGACTTCTTCTTGCCACTGAACTCAAACAGTGCCGATTCAAGAGAAATGTGGTTAGGATTGCGCGACACTTGCCTCAAATTTACATCCACAGTTACCCCTACAGGAGGTATCCTTTGTCTTTCAAGGATAAACGGAGGTATCGTACATCATATCTTCTGATGAAAACTGATTGTTTAAAATTCATGGATTAACTTTTATTCATAAGTAGTTGTTTGAATTTTTGATGGATAAATAAATATGGAATTTGGTGAATTTATTGCGTTTTCCTTTGCATAATACGTTTTGTTTGTTTATTTGTATAGGATATTATCTTTGAAATATTTTATTGACTACGACGGACAGTATGAATAGTTTTCATACAAACACGTAAGAATTTTTTTTTAATCGATAACCGTCCATTGAAGTGGGATACTTATTACAGAAAAAAAAACACAAAGTTTATACGAGGGTCACTTCAAAAGTGAAACCAAATTTGAAACTCAAAGTTTAAGATCTACAAAGACTGGAGTAATACCATTTCTATGGTCGACTGTTCTGCTCCAGAATATATAATTCTGCATAGTCACCATTATTCGTATTGCACTCTTTTACGAAGAGTTCAATGACGCATCAGTGCTTCTGGTGCGAGTCAATGACAGCACTTGGTTTTTTAGTCTCACACCATCAATATCTGTAACAGACATGAAACTTCCATATCAGGAATGCATAAGGTCTATTATGGTTAGACTTCAATTCATAATAGGAAATATTCTTGAAGGATCCCCCCTGTATTTATGGAGAGTAGATAATACAGTGTATGTGTTATCGGCAGCTCCAGTAACTCTCGCTTCTCCTTTTTTTTGTCCCTCAGTCCTCATTCAAATGAGTGATTTTTCTGACAAAGGGTGAAGAAAAAGCTGCTTTAAAGGTCGGTAATACTTGGTGAACAGTAGTCTGAGATGTCGGAGATTTTTCTGTCTCTATGTCTATCCTTGTGGCCATGTAACTAGTAAGGGTGCTGAAGGTAAACTTTTGTCTGGGTTGACGTTATCCTCCTGATAGTCAGGGACCCGAACCTTGGATTAACCACTAAGGAGGCTGTCCTATCAGCAGGCGCAAAGTACTGGGACTACTGTATTGCCATTTGGTGAATGCATTCTGGACCATGCAGTAGTCTCTGGTGGGGCCTCTCGATGCCATATTAGTGGGTAATTGTGACGGCATTAGATTTGCTTGTGCTACAAAAAAAATTCCTGTCTTTTTCTCTCTTACTTTCCCTCTCTATCCTGCTCTAACCAAGTATGCCAACCAGTTCCACAAATCCCAAAACCTCAACATGAAATATCTCCAGGATAAAAACTCGAAATCCCCACACTAACATACTGAACTTGCAATAACCCTTATCCCTGAGTGGCTTCCGGACATTGATAAGTTGTGACCACCGTGTAAAAAAAGTTATGGCCACTTTTGCTTTAAACTAAGAAATCCGCAAAGAAATCAGAAAGGATAAAGAGAAAAATATGCAGATATTATTTGTAGAATTTAATGAAATCGCGCTCTCTGAATTGTGTATAGTAATTAGTGTTGCGATGCTTTATCGGAAAAATCGGAACTGTTTAGGGTGTCGGAATCTGTATCGAAATGGGTAAATGTGTGTGTGTTTCTGATGCTGCCCCCCTCCAAAAAAAAACGATTATTTTGATTGCGTAATTTTGTTTTATTTTAAACATTTTTTTTTAATTTCTGGTACATCTGAAATGAAATTAATAGTTATTGATTTTTAAACAACAAAGCAAATTAAAATATATAGAAGTGGTTTACGTTTGAGAAAATGCATGTATATTTTACCTGTGTTATCTGCGAAATAAGAGAAATACAACTCGAAAACGCCATATTTAGAAATTGTAGAGAAACAGGAGTCATTGATTTTTATATTGATCGAAAATTAAACAGAATCAGTCATGGTATCGGCATTAGAATATTCAATCGTCCCATCACTAATAGTAAATTTAAATGTGTGTGCGTATAATATATACATATATATATATATATATATATATATATATATATATATACATTCCTAAATTTGGGTTATTTATATTCGTATACAAAACCACTTTTTTTCTATTTATTTAAATATAACATACAACTTGTTTTATGTGGGTCGTGGAATTGCAATCATCTGAAAAAGATCTAGCTAATTATATTATTTTAAACATTTTATTAATTTCCTATTAGCTTTTTAGGTTTTCTTATGGGATGATCGTCTTCAGTTAACTATTACGTGTGATTATATCCATGCAGATATTCTACAAGAGTTATATTGACGTAATATTTGCGTAAAGTTTATAGTAAACACAAACCTTTTTTCCATATATATTTACGTATGCGTATATATGTTTGTGTAACCAAAACTTTGCCTACCAAGAACCCCCTAGAGTTTTTCGTTTAGATATGAAACTTAATATATAGGATATTCGAAGCCATGTGACACTTTTTAGTTGGGTTTTAACCGTAGAAAATCGGTGCAAAATTAACGAAATGATATTTGCTTGGTGAAGGTCGACGGACAGCATTACGAATATGCATATGTAAAGTAATACTTATTTGGTTAATTTTTTAAACAAACCTGTCTTCATAGCTCAAGCATTTCCCTCAAACAAAAAAGCAATTCGTAACATAAGTGTTTTTAGTTTCGATTCTCAGGGTTGGCGCACGAGTCATTTTGTCTAACTTTTTGATTCTTACTATATATTGGATCTAATATAATACTATACAAAATCTGCATTAATCAAAATATATTTAATCGTATGTTACTACCTGCCAATGCTGGGTAATTTGCTAGTATATATATATATATATATATATATATATATATATATATACTAGCAAAAGTACCCGTCGTTGACTGGGTTCAAGAAGAGTCTACAGAAAATAGACTTTTATTTATGAAAGTACAAGCGTGGGTACAAGGCGTTGCCCAGGTGTTTGGAAGTGTGTGTGCTGTTAAATAAAAAAGAAACCGGGGTGTGGGGGGGGGGTAAAAGTTGGTAGGATCGAACCCGAAGCCCTGAGGTGAAGTTTGAAAATAAAATCGGCCAGCCAGAATGAGTTACTGAAAAATGTTTTAATTTTAGATAAGAACCAAATTGACAGGTGCGCGCACGAAAGTCGTCGAGCGTTACGACGACGAGGTAATAGCTATTCAGCAAATGAGGTCAATGAACAGGTGTGTTTGTTATAAGCGAAGTAAAAGAAAAACATAAAAACGAACGTTAAAACTTAAGTGGGGGGGGAATCAAACATCGAAAAAAATAACGTGAGGCAAACGAACGTTGGTAAATGTGAACATAAAAAAAAGAAAACAGAAAAAGGAACACGTGAAAAATGGCTTAAATAAGCCTGTTTCAATATTAAAATTTAAAAAATCGGTCTATACCCGGGTATTTTTGGGTGTGTGGTCGGGGGTGGATAAGTAAAAAAAACAAAAAAAAATCAGAAAAACGAACGTTACGTGAAAAATAGCTTAAATAACACTTGTTCAATATTTATATTTAAAAAATCAAGAAAAAAAGGACATCTCACACCACGATTCGAACCCAAAACGTTTATATAACGAACCAACGCGCTAACCAACTGAGCTAACGCAACGTACATGACATTTAGTCAGATTTTCTAACTATTTAAAGTAAATCAGGTCATGACGTCATTTGATTAATGCGTACAACCGGTCTTCGTCACGAGGGGACCGTTTTTGTTGACCCCCCCCTGTCGGAAATTGTCGATTTCGGGGTGGAAAAATTAACGTTTTGGGCCAATTGTTCGATATTTTTTGAGCGAAGAATGGAGATTCAATATGATACCGAGTTTCTGCATTTTCGTCGTGTCTTTTGAAAGTTTTCAGCGGACACACACAACACACATGCAGACATACATACACACATTTTCGCTTTTATATTTATAGACTAGTGAGGGGTACCCAGCGTTGCCCGGGTGTTTGGAGGTGTGTGTGGAAACTCCGGGGGTGGGGGTGGGTTAAAAAAAGTAAGTATGAGGATCGAACCCTAACCCTTGAGACAAAGTTGTAAATTAAAACTGTGAAAAAAAAAGTTCGACGTTAACCATTGCCCCACCGCGACATGCTAACGGAAACTCGTTTGAATGTATTTAATTACTTGGATTTGGCAGGTCCCCGTTTTAGTGAGGTCAAATTTGACTGCGGGGCGGGAACGCTTCCCAAGATGTTATAGGAAAAAGATTAACCCACATGAGGACAGGGACAAATGTTGAATATTTATCTTTCCGAACTCGAGCAAATTAAATAGACAGGCGAGCTTCATTGTTATCTGTGAGATATTACGATTTATATGTGATATAAAAAGTTTTAAAAAGTTGTGAACCGACCGACCGTTTCTCTGAAGAAAAGCCTTTTCTAGACATACAGAAAAAGCGAACACACATACATACACACATTTTCGCTTTTATATTTATAGATGATAGGTTATGTAAAGGAAGGGTTGTGAATTTGGGGGTATCAAAATCAAAGCAAAATATGATGAAAGTAAAAATAAAATAGATAAACCTCATAATTTATTATACCATACCTGTTCACACTGACACACTTATCACAATATTCTGGGGATCTATATTAAAAACCTTGTTAAACTTTGTGACGTATTTCCATTCTATGGAGGTCAGGTGCGAACAAACCCCCTAATTTTATTATACCATATTTCTTCAAACTGAAACATAAAGTCAAAGTATACTTACGCAGATAGATTTGAAATCTTTATTAAAGTTTGTGCCTATTTCCATTCTACGGAGGCCAGGAACGAACGCAGACCCCATAATTTTATTATACCATCCCTATTTTAGTTAAAACATACTTATCAAGGTATTCCCATGTACATCTATATAAAAAACGTTTTTTTTTAATTTTTTTTATTTCCATACTTTGTGGGCCAATTTTAATGAACCACCGTTCTGCCAGATCAAACATATCCATTCCTGTGTCGCGATACATCCTCTATCATTATATGTAATCAGTTTTTTTTTAAATAGTCAAGCACATAGGAGCCTATTCGTGATCACGCACACAGACATTCAGCTTATATATATATATATATATATATATATATATATATATATATATATATATATAATGGCAATTAGGCTGCACAGAACTTCTCGTGTTAAGTCGTCTACAGTTGCTAGGTGTGTTTAGAGAGGTTAAAAAATAGACACTGGTTATTAGTGTCATACGTAGTTAGATTAAATTATATTTTTTAACTAGGTCTTCGATTCATGTACGCAGCGCAGATGTCGCAGGGACTGAGATTGAATAAGCTGAAAGAGCACGCATATTTTGAAGCAAATAATGGGATTTTGTTGCATAGACTATTCGATTGTATTCGATCCGTAAGCTCATTGAATTTTTATAACCTGTATCTTCTAGAAAGGATCGTTATGAATGATTATCCCCAACGAAAGCAAATATTCTAGTGTCGATTTTCACTTACAGATTGATTCCATAATTATTGCAATTTAGAATATGTCAGTTAACGTTGGACTTTAATAGATAGGCATATTTTAAAGATGTATATACCAGCAGCGGGTGGGCGACTTTACCCGGTCGTAAAATACGCTTTTTATATTTTAATTTGTCCAGATGTCAAATATATTATAGTCAAAAGTAGTATAGTTAAAAAGTAAAATATTTTGGTGCTATCAGCTAGAATCGAAACCGAAAGCAAAACTGTAGCATGAAAAAACTGACGTTACCACTGCAATAACGTGACACGCATATAAACTGATTAAAAAATAAACTAAAATAAATATAGAAAATGTATTTTAACCCTTTTAGACACTTTAAAACTATTTTAACAGGCTAAACGCCCATAAAACAGCCCATAAAAATCCAATCATTAGAGTCCCCAGCGCCGCTCTGTGATTTTTAGTTTTTGAAGAGATTTTTGAAAATATGGAAACAGACAGACATATAACCTTTTATATAACAGATGTTGGTAAATGTACATAAATAGCCAGTTTTAATTAATCTACGCAGATTTTTTCGCGTTTAAATCGTTAGAATTTGTGAGGTTATCGCATAGAATTGTTGTCACCGCAGAATATTTCAATATATATTCCCGTGGGTTTCAGTGAGATATTAGGCCAATTCGATTATTTGCTATTCCACACTACTTCTCCGTAGGTAATGGGCGTGTGTTTATCGGGGAAAAATTTACTAGACGAGGTTTTACGAGAAGTGAACGAGGAAAACTCTGTGGCTGATGGCCAGATACTTTTCCATAACTTACTATCTAGCTCTATTCGTATATTGAGCACAGGTGAAATAAATACATGAAACAAATACAAAAAATAATATACATGTATTATGTGTGTATATTCCCTCTTCAAAAAGCAGGTTTTACTTGATTAATAACAAATTATAAATATATAATCATCTTGACAAGGAAATTCTTGCGTTTTTTTTTAACTTTCAAATTGGGCTAAACATATCTTCGTTCAAATACAAGATTTATTGATCGAAATGAAAAAAACATTAAAATCAACACAGTTTTGCTAAGGTAAAACAATTGTATTTATGCCAGTAACATACAAATCTTGCGTTCAAGCGGCGTTTTTGATATCGCTTATGTTTTTCAAGCATTTCCCACACAGAAACTTGTCAATATGCTTGAAATAGTGGTAGTCGGTAGGAGTGAGGTCTTAATAGTATGACGGATGAGGCCGATTCGTGGCCCAATTCGTTCAACTTCTGCAGGGTCGGTTTACGAGTAGCAACGTTCGGTCGGATTTTTCTATTGACAAATGCTGGGTGGTGTTGAAGTTTCTGGTGCATTTCGTCCATTTGTTGACTGTACTCTTCCGCCTTAATGATTTCACCGGAATTTTTAAAAAAATGAGACCGGTCGCAGATCACCAAACAGTCAGCCTGGCCTTCTTTTGGTGCAACTCTGGCTTCAAGAAGGGTTGAGGAGCTTCGCCGGCATCTAACCACCGGGCTGAGCGTCGCCGGTCGTCGTAAAGAAGTCGCTTTTCATCGCAAGTCACAACCCGGTCGACAAACTAGTCGATCTTGTTTCGTAAAAGAAGGGAAGATGACGCTTTATAACGGCGTTTCCTTTAATGGCCGTTAAATTTGTGAGGCACCTCATTATCATTTTTTGTTTGTTTGTTCTACCTCTCTCAAGTTGCTGAAAATTGTCGTATAGATTACGTTTAATTCAGAAGCAGGTTCTCGAACAGTTCAGCGTGAATTCACTTTCACTAATGCTCTTAATTTATCGTTGTAAACATGCGATTGCCGATCACTACTCTAATCATCTTCAACACTTGTCGCCGCCATGAAATTTTTTAAACCACTATTGTACTGTGCGCTCATTAATAGTTCCTGAGTCAAACGCCTCGTTGATATCGCGAGCTGCTTCAGCAGGTTTGCTTCCTAGCTTGTGTTGAAATAAGAAAATTGTGCGAATTTGCTTTTCTCCATCTTGTATTCAAGGTTCTGGGGGAAGATATAATTGTTTTTAACGATTGTTATTTAAACGACTAGATAAGGAAACAAAAAAAACGCTCTTTAGAATGAAATATAATGGTATTATAACGAAAACTTTTTCGAAAATACATGATCTGAAATCCAAATTAAGATCCTTCTTGTCAAATTATATTTAAATATTCACCCAAAAATTTAGTATTTTTAATCTTCAATCATAGTCGATGATTTTGAATAAAATAAAACGGCAATGCAAACATATGATAAAACTAATTTACACCATTGTTTTTAAAAGGCTATTATTTCTTGTTTCAATAGCTATTTTAAATATGCATGCATATTTGCTACTGCATAAGCTGTAGAAAAAAGGGGTACTAGTATTGGGAAAATCTTTTTAATCGGTTTTCGGCGAAAATGTGGTTGTCAAAGTTCAACGATTTTACTTTTGAAAACTCTACCAAACTCTTTCATCGATTTTGGGCTTGAACACTTGAAATTTTAGATATAGGTAACCTGGACATGAATCATCCTTTTTAATACACACACATATATATATATATATATATATATATATATATATATATATATATATATATATAGGCACATAAAGCTATGAACAGTACATAGAGCACGCGGAAAGTCGGGCTGAACTGATATATATATATATATATATATATATATATATATATATATATATATATATATATATATAAATGGGAGAAAGATATATATGGATTCGATTAATGCAAATCATAAATACTTTTACTCATTGGTAAAATTGCAAGTAAATATTAATTCTAGTTACATTTTTCATATAAAGATATGTGTGAGTTGATATTTATGCTTCATTGTATTTTTTTGTTTTTTTTTTGCTGACTGAAATACTTTTAGTTGTCATCATGCAAGTATCTGTAAAAACTATTGCAAAATAGCGTATAATGACGTATGTGTTGCTGTGTGGCCAATGGATTTTACTTTAAATAAGTAAACGAGTGAATCATCGAACCGGCTTAAAAAATCAAAACTCCTCCAAGTCATCACGCAACAAAGTGTTTATTTCCATTTTTGTTTCGAACTTATTGAACACATTCGAAGATTCTATAAGTATAAATTAAATAAAGCTACAAATGTCTTGATATTCTATGTGCTTTGTTTTAATGAATAATTGACGGCCATTATCTGATATTTTGTAGAAGAAATAGCTGATTGGATCACGCTATTTGCATAACCTATTTTTAATATAATAACTGCCTTTTAATGTTAGTTAACGCGGACCTGCTTATTTACTTTTCAAATTGATTCAATAATCGATTCAATAATATATAACCTAAATTCAAATATACTCTCTATTAAAACATTTTTAAGGCTTTAAAATAAAACGGTGCACAGAAATCGTTACACAAAATCATCCATGATTACCTATTTCAAAAGCAAGATACCTCTTTTATTGTTTTTAATTATATAGAAGAAATTAAAATTTTAATTATTTAGAGATCAATAGTTTTAATATTTGAAAAGCATAATACTAGTTTTTATAGGATTAATATAGCAGACATCTTTTTAATCTGTTTATTTCTCTTATTTGTTCTTAATCAAATATTAATCTCTTTTTAATTATAACATAAAATCAAACCATTGTAAAACCATAGTGCCATTCGACAATTAACAGCAATGTTGTGTGCGCTAGTGTTCTTTACCTTCATCTGCAGCTGTTTTGCTGTCTTATCCTCTCTCACATTAACGATTGCCTTTGGTACCAGTACCTGCGCACCAATATACAAAATATAAAACGAAACATACAAACTCCCATGCATGCTGTAGACATCAGTTGTAGTGTGTGCGTGCACGCACGTGATAGCATCGCAGAAAACGAATTCCCCCCAAACGCGAACGTCCACATTTTTGTTATCTTTCGAGTGCATTACCGTCACTCGGCCGAAGTCAAACAATCTTTTATCTACCAAAGCTGTCCTGATTGGCTGTGAGTCGCAAACTGGAAACTGACAGTAAAACTAGGTTTTACCACTAAACCTTCCTGATTATTTCTCATGTTTTCTTCAGAATACGATTTAAATATCCTCAGATCAGGATATATTTAGCGTTATAATGGGGTGGGGCTCTGCCTTGTATAGCCGTCTTGGGGGATAATTATATATTCGAAACAACTTCCGATGGTTTTCCCCGAAACCATTGTATGTATATACGCATAAAGTTTATATACGCATAAAGTTTCAAAACCAACTTAAAAATCTTGAAGGCAATGTTCTCTTCTCCTTTCAACGACTTTCGCACAGAATAAGCGCTGCTAGTCTTTTTCTGCTTCATCGTTAATTTTAGGGAAAATACTCGGCTGAGCTTCAATTTACCGCCCCTATTAAACATTCACAAAAACACTCGTCTACTTACCATCACTGTCAACAATTTAGCCTATATTCAATTGGTGCCCAAAAACAAATTCCACGAACAAGTCTCAAGTTTCTTTCAAAGAACTACCCGATTGTGGAACTCTATACCTCCGTGTGTCTTCTTAGCTGGCTACAACATCGTAGCGTTCATGTTCAATGAAAACAATCCCTGTTGAGCCATCCACTACAATCAGTCTACTAAATTTCAACTACTACCGAAAACCACTGTGCTGACTCACAACCTCCTGACATTCATTATTATTCATCTACGAGCGGCGTTTATGCCTTGATAAGCGATGATTCCTTTGTAAAACAAAACAAATGAGAAACAAACAGACATTGACATATACAGATAGTTTTCATAGGTTAAAAATGATATTTAGATTTCTAATTTAAAATATTCATTCTCTCGAAGCTAATTACGATTCTTCCAAATTTGAGATATTGTTTCTATCGTATAAAAAAATCTCATTTCTTTCTCAATAAATGTTATTTCTTTTACACTTTTCGTGCGCATCCATGACTCGTTTCACAGCTTGGTTACGCATAAGCTGAAAAAAGTCCAAGGTTACAGTTGGAAATATGAATTTGAACGCTTCAAGTAAATGGGTAAATTCAAACAAAGAAAAGGTTATTATCTCAGTTATAAAACATGATTATCATTCTTTTTCACCATAAACAATCATATTTGCTCGTGAGGAGCTAATATTTGGGATAATATTTAATAGGGAGTTTAAGACATGCGCTTGCTCAAATATCATTTTAACTTCTGCATGTTCATACAGTCAAGGAAGCAGATATAAAGACTTCCAATATTTATCGGCCCGAAGGAAGAAACAGAAGGCTTTCCCGCATCAAGAAACTTCATTAGTAAAGATATGGAATTTTGCTCCTTGTCTGGTTGGTCGAGAATATGTACGCCGAGGGGAGGCACAAGTGTTGTGAGTTAATAAGAGCACACCCCATTAAATTACTTGAAAAACTGGCACAGGGCTACAACATTGCGGCGATGAAACAAATGTTGGAAATTAGTCAATAGTGTGCCACTATTATAAACTTTCGTAGACAATGTTTAATAGAGACCAGCGTTAAAAGCACCGACTCGGATGTAGCAGCAATTCTCCATGTATGGGCGAATAGTGACTTTCGAGAGTTATTGGATACTCATATTTGGGTAATTTTCCAGGATAGTTGAGAGCCCATTTTCTTTGCAGCAAGCTTGACAGTGTCCTGAACGTATTTGTATCAACTCATATTGCCTTCGGATATCATACCGAAGAGTGTGAACTATGGGCTCTCATGTAGGGTTCTATTTCTTATGTCACTCTGTGGTTGAGAATGTTTGTCATAATTATTAAAGAAGCTTAATTTTGGTAGCGTTAAATGTTACCATTCATTTTAAAGCCCCAATCAACTACAGACTGAAGGTCGTTTTCTTATTTTTTGCCATTGCCTTGGAGATGTGTATGTTCGTTTTCTCCTCATTCAGTTTTTATCTACATCTATTTTTTGTGCAAATATATAAAACGATCTAAACATTGTTTTTTTTTTAGTTGAGCTCATATTGCAAATATAATTTATTTGTTGATTAGCAAGACTGTAAGTCTTTTTTTAAGTTTTTAGAATGAGATGCTTCCTTTATATTTTATACATGTATCAATTGAGGCGTTTTCTGTTTAACTTAATCGATTTAAAAACCTTTGGATAATTTTGTCTAAATGTTACTTATGTCAACGCCTTTGGTATTTATTTACCGATTTAGACATTTGCATCGGTCGAATTTTTTATCCATATTTGATTACATATTCAAACATAAGTATTATTTGATTTGATCAACGTGCATTCCGCAAGGTCTGAGCTGTTCCAGTATTTCTACTTTTAAAACGTATTTGATGTTTACTTTTCTCCTTTTACAATGTTTCTGGGTGACACCATTTCTTTTTGTTTGCTTTAACACGTCCTCTTTCTTTTTTCTTACTTCACCGATTTTAGGTTTCTGTGGTTTTTATTTTTATTTCCATAACAATTAATATTAAGATGTAAATATTACCCTTACCCCAGCCCGTGATCCAACGCCTTACACCATCTTTTTAGGGGGTTTAGTGTAACTGCTTGGTAGCTACTGTTATATCATCAGTGTACACCTGATTTTTCTTTAGAGGTTCTACGTAAATACGTTGCTGCGCATAGTTTCCTTCATAGTCATAAACTAAGAACTTAAATATCTACTGGATGCTTTCCTCGAGTGTCTTAGGCCTCTGTGTACATGGGTTTGTCAGGACAAATTGGCATAAGTATAGTTTTCCCTATGAGTAAACTTTGACTAAATATTCAAAACCATAATATTCTCAACGCAAATTAGATCTTCCCACCATGGCTAACCCATATTAGGTTTTTACGGGGAATTGTGCACTTTTCCCAAATAATTCTACATCAATTACCAACATGTTTGGTTTGGTTTGGTTATTTCTTACGGTATATCACCCCTTTTCGGATTATTTAATGCCGAATCCAATAATTTTGGCAACAGTTTCTTTTTTATGTTGGATCCAGGTATTTTGTAGGTGTTTATTCTTCAAGCACTTAGTACTTTAAATCGTTACTTTGTAGTGTTCGGTTTGGTGGTTTTATAGTGGATTTATCGTTTTCATTCCATGCCCTACAGAAAATGAATGAGTTTTCCAATGGGATGAGTAGAAAGGGTTACAATATTAATATTTGATGCATTTTAAGTTAGGTAAACAAGTCAGGAAGTGGAGATAGAAAGGGAAAATGGGGAGAAGGAAAAGGGGGAAAAGGTGGGTTATTGTTTTTGGTTTTGGTTTTGCAGAACATAATTAAGTTTTGCAAAAAGCAAGCAGAAAAACAAAAAGCATCAATGTTAGGTGCATTTCGTCTCAGTTAGCCAGTATCTTCAGACAGCCTTATCTGGTAGCAACACGAAGCTGGATATTCCATCAGACTAGATGAATCCTTGTCTTGGAATCGAGCAGGATTTTCCCGAGTTCTTTAATTTTCCTCTAAAACGGTTCTTGCTATATTTCTTTCAATTATTGTTCACCTTAAAGTTGATTACATGTTTAATATATTTTTCATTGTTTATTTTAAGATTTATTCTGATTCACATATTACTGTCCTATCTATTTCTCAAGTCAAGCCGCGCTGACATTTTTTCTATTCGACGTTTAAATTGTCTCGGCAGAATCTTCCACGTTTTTGCACCAGAAATTAAAACTCCGTGTATTGTCTGTATAAAGGCTTTGTCATCGCACAACTTCTCACAAACTTTATCCCTTCAAAATTCAATCTCCGATTCAAGTTCGAAGATGCTGTAACATAGTTCAAGTTTGGAAGTGTAATGTATTTTGCAATACGATATTACTTAATATATTTGGATTGTTTTTTTTTCCAAAAGTCTATACATTGGAATATGTCTCCACTTGGGCAACACGAGGTAAATACAAATGGTTCCTGTGTAATTGGCTTCGCTACAAGAGTAGTGTCAGACTTAAGGCAGGTTTTTAAACTTTGAAAATGTATTTTGATAACTAATTTCTATAATACCCTAACTGTCCATCGAAGGTATACCATACGAATCTAAACCGCTACACCCAACAAATATCCATACAAAATATCAGCCAGATCGTCGTCGTAGTTTCCGATAACATTTGTAAAGTAAATATTGTATTGAAATTCTGAATTCTTTAGATGTGATGTCAATTCATCTGTTATGTTGATTAATCGGACTATAATTCCAATTTTGGATGTTGTTAGCACACCGTATAGGTCGCTGTAACCTGCAAACTTCTTAGGGCGTTGAAAATGATTTTCAAACCCCGAAGAAGGCCGCAAGTTGCAGCGACCGAAATGTGGTAATAACACCCAACATGAGAATAATACTCCGAGTTATCAACACAACAAAAGCATAAATACTGTATGGTTAGAACTAATGTCTATAAATCTAAAACAGTGCCTTAAAACGAACATGATTAAACATAATTCTTTTTATCTTATAAGAATTGTACAAAATTCCAACTAGGGCAATCCAGTTGGGTTTTTATTTTTTCAAATCTAAAGTAAAACGAATAGATATACAAACACACAGGTTAAGAAATGTAATATATACATATATAAAAACTTCTTAAATATGATAAAACATTAATTAGACAACAAATAATACAATGGAACAAAGATCACATGCCGAAAGTTGAAATAAAAATGAGATAAACCAGGCAGGTACTTGGACTTCGCATAAGAAAAAATAAAATAAAACTGAACCTGAAAGCCATGTTCTTATCGATTGTAATAAGAATTCTGCGAACAATTCGGATGAAAGTGACAAGTAGTTTCTTGCTGTCTAGGAGCCTCTTTACTCTCTTCTTGTTTTGTTGGAGTCATTGAAATACAATGAAAATCAATACCAACCTTAAGGCGCAAACTTGACAGAAATAGAGATTTCCTTTTGGTCATGAATTCCTTTGTTAAACTTTAGCGAATGTGTGTCACCTCAGCATGACGATTGCTTTTGAAATTCCCAACCACTCGACAACCGGTTGACATACGTAATTGATCATTTGTCCAGGTTGACCTGCAGGAAGCAAACATACTGACTTTCGTCGACGTGATGTCGTCAATGACAGCTGAACAGTCTTATTTGTGTTTTGTCACTTTTATAGCCAATATAATGGTTTAGGGTTTCTTAATGATGTACCCCAGTACACATATGAAACCGGTGCATTGTATACTATAATTTCAACACAAGTTGTTAGTTGAACAGTATCTGAGAACATATATTTCACCAAAAATATGAAGTCGTTTTCAGTTTTGGGATATATAAAATAACCAATATAAAGTTTACTGACGTATAGTCTTAAATAAAACAAGAATTGAAAATCACAAATAAGCATCTCTTTCACCAGCTTCAAGGGGAAATCGACATAACTTGAAACAATGAAAGGAATAGCAAACGATTGGCTCTTCTATTTACTTGGCTGCTCACGAGAGCTAACAAGTTAATCGAGATATATCTTAAAACACATACGTTTCGCAAATATAAGAGACCGGTTTTCAGTTTTAAAATAGAAAAAATAAACCTATATAAAGATTTTTTTAGGCGTATCCTCTAAGGGAGAACAAGGGTTGCGCAATCCCAATCTCTTGCATCAGCTTCGTTTGGATTCTGTTGTTAGAGGAATTACATGAAGTACTTGACACTATGCAAGGATTAGAGGAAGACTTCTTATTTACTTGTCTCTTTTAAGAGGACTGAGTTAGTAACAACATCGTTTTGCAATACGGGGAAAATCCAGCTCCCTAAAAAGTATGCTTAATTGGCGCAAAAATAAACATTGCTTTTTTCTAATAAAATGTATTCTTCGGAGACTGAGGACGGATACTTTTTTTTTTTTTACTATATATATGAACAACTCATGTCAAATCTTTCTCGGAGTTATTACTACACTTGACGCTGGATCTAAACCCGGCGAGTCGACAGCTGTGTTATGTATAAAGTGGAATTTTGGTTTACTTTCAGCAGTATGCGTGATTTTCTTTTCATGTAATATATTTGGTGGGATATTTTATAACACAAGATTCTATTATGTCGACACAATGGAGGAATTTATTGGTCACATCAAGATGGGCATTAGTATCCTTTCGGAGATAATGGGCTCATTCCCAAAAATCAAATATGCATCAATTTCAAACAAAACTAAACATACTGTGGAATAAATAAAATATATTAATTGCAGAAAATATACAATGAAATTAATCGACAACCAATTTGTATACAAATATAATCTATTAAATATTGGAAAATATGAATAATCCTGGACAAAATGAATCAAGCAAATTTTAATTCTTTAGCACAAAATAATTCCGTACAAATAATCCAAAATGCCCCCCCCCGCCCAGGAAGAACGAACATTGTTCGTAAAACGACAAACACGTTATCAAAAATTATCAAGTCTACTTTACTGTATATATGTTTCTCTTTTTATCGGTACATATCATTCGATTCTTTTTACAATCATGTTTACCTTTTCGAAACTCGTTATTTTTCCTCTTTAAGCTTTTCTTACAACCTCACGGTTAACATGCATATCTGTTTAGACTTTGCTCTGAAAAAACTAAGTTGTCGACTGTTCTTCTAATATAATTTTTCTGTTTCCGTTTCATTTCCCCTTCACACAATCACACACATCTCGTCAATCCTTCTCCCTTTGCCTCTCCTTGCCCAGGGACGTTAAAATAAGAAGAAATCAAACAACTAACAACGCTATAATTTATATTCCTTTCCTCTTATCTTACGACTTTAGGCCTGGTAGCATGCGGGTGAATCCGTATCGATGTACCTTTTACCAATCTTTTCGCTTTGACTTTATCGCCTGACCCCGCTTCAAACTTGATTTTGTTTTAATTTTTAAAATGGTTATATATGTTTCCCTTTCAGTTTAAATCGTTGCATAAGTATTTACGCTATGATTATATAATATTACAAAGTTTTTGTTTTACTGATATTTCGTTTATTAATCTAAAGATTTGAGATAATTGATCTACATCAATGCTCTCCCAAAATTACACCCTTTGTAGACATTTATGCAGATAGTAACACCTATAGCAACACTTGAAAGGGGATAAATGACCAAGTTCTTTTGGATTCTCTTTCCTTTGACCTTGAGCACCTGATGCAATAAGAAAAGAGGGGGTTGATTAATTTAAATACATCTAAAACAAAATGTCCATCTTGGCATCGTCAACGCTCTGATCCCCATCTGTCATCAATTGAAATGATCTGCTCTTGTTTTGGGAGGCTTCCTGTTTTGATAAGCTTCTGGGTCTGACTTTCACTTCTGATCTGAAATGGAACACATACATCATATCCGTTACCAATGTCGCTGGAAAAATGGTGGGATCATACTACCGCTCCAGTAGATATTAAACTGCTAATGAAATTCTCTACCTGTATTAGAGCCAAGTACGTCCAAGGATGCAGTACTGTTGCCACATCTGGCCAGAAGCTGCTAGAAAGACCTTACCCTGCCTTAATAGTTAAAAATGAACTTCATAGAAGAGACGTTGCGAGCGTGTCTCTGCTTTATCGTTATTTTCCCGGCAAGTGTTCGTGTGAGCTTTAATCTCTGATCCTCTCTTGGCAAACTCGTTTAACTGAATTCACTATCAATAATTTTCCCCAATCTTTTTCTGTGCCTAAACCTAAACGTAGATTCCATGAAGAAACCTTCTTTCTTAAAACTGCACACGTGTGGAACTCTCTTCCGTTTCCCTGCTTTCCACCTGACTTCAATATGATCGTTTTCAAGTCCAACGTAAACAAGTCCTTGATGAGCCGTCCCCTTAATTAATCCAATTTACCAAATTTCCACTTCTATTAATACGATATTGTTCCATTGACAACTGGACACTCATTATCACATCCTCGAGTGGCCTCTGAGCCTTTTACAGTAATTACTCTTTTGTAAAAATAAAATAAAAATAAGCGTCCAGTCGTAACCAAAAACTATTACCGACATAAATTAGACTCTGTTTATTCCCCCCCCAGTACTTAAAAATACTGATCCCCTGCATGTAATGCAGCTTAATACGTCTCCTAAGTGTCGTTATTCAATTTCTTGAATCTGTAATACATGTAGTACTTGTTAACCACGTCAAGGAATCCAATCCTCATAGTAATAAAAAATACGGATTTCATTCTGCAATACATATAGCTAAGGTGTTGACTAAGAGATAGCAAAGTAACTTCATTTCTAGCGTCTTATCCTATACCTGATTGTCATAACGTATCTTTAAAATAATACTGAGATCAATTGAGGCCCATATATTGACTTACACATCCACAAAATTCGAGATCTCCATCAACAGAACTGACCTCTCATGCTATGTTGTACACCACTCGTACAAGTAATCGTTATGAAAGAGATAAATGTTTTCATCGCAGTTGAAGACCTCATTCGTCTGCTCGCTATATTAAAGGACTGGGGAACACTTCTCAGCATCCAAGTAATTTGTTGAATTTGTATTCTTTCAAATAGCTATCAATCATCTCTATAAAACACTCTTAGTGTAAAACCATGCGGATTTCATCCTGCAAGAATTACCGTTATTTTGTTGACTATAACTTTACACAAGATTAGTGATTATATCAAGGGATGCTTTTTTATGAAGCAATACCTCTAGGCATATCAATAGCATTCGTCAATAACAAGGACAGGTTTTCTCTAAAACCTTATATATAAAGGATCGTAATGTCTACAACAATCGAAATATTTCTGTGATAGATCTATAAAAGTGATTGTTAAGAAGCAAATGTCCAAAGCATATTAGATCAATATCATCATTCCCTAGGTACATTTTACGCCCAATTATCTTCCTGGTCTCCATTAAGTAGATTTTAAATCCTATATTCCGAAATCATTCAATCATGTCCAATATCTATTTACACAACATCAATATTTAAGAAACACTTAAAAGAGCATTGATGATCACGATCTATTTTTTACTTCCTCTTTGTCTTTCTCTATCTACATATTTGAAGCATGGAGAAATTAGCTTGCAACTTTTAACGCGTTTCTCTTCACCATAGACACTTGATGTTGAAGTAAATGGCTTTCACTACGAGGAAGCCCCCTACTTCCATAAGCTTTTAAAGTTGACTTTTGCAGCATACCTGAATTGGAAGAGTTGCATCAAACCTCTTGGTAAGGCTGTTTGAAAAATAGGTGTTACTTCTACCTCTACAAAATGCAATTCATCACCGACGCTAACCTCTAAAGGTATAAAAATTAAATCCGTCGTAAGATTGAGTACTTCTTCCATTTATAAAGAGATTTAATTTGGAGTACTCTTTCCGTTGATAACAGAGTACAGAAAAGATTTGTAAATCTCTCTATATTTTATTGTTATGTTCATAGTAGGAGCTCAACAGAGCTACACTACATGGCACTTTACTCTAAAACATTCATACCAAGAACTCTCCTGTCTCCTTTTTCTTACTAAAACGAAATCAAACATCTATGAAAAGTTGTTGTTTTTTTTTCAAAAAAAAACATTCTGCCAGTATAACAAAATACCCCGAGCCTGTTTTTATACTGCCTACAGCACGATCGACTCACCAAATGTAATTTGAAGACGTACTTGTTTAGCTGTAATATAGGATGAAAATGTTCGTTTTGTCCACCCCGCCCATTTGGTCCTTTTCTGGAGGCAGTCATCCTTTGACAACCCCTTTTGATCTTATCAAGTGGCACTAGGCCCCTAACTACTGGTGTTCCATTAGAAAAATAAGGCATTTAACATCTGTTTTGATTATCAAAATAGAAAACTCCATCTGAGTTCTCCCAAGATCTTTTTACCAGTAGTATCTCGATAATAATCTCCGATGATGCTCTACTGGTATTTTGAGGCACGTTAAATGTCAATGCACTCTATGGCCTTCAAATCGAGCTCTGTGATATTCTATCTTGCTCTTCTGATATTACGAAACCAGAAACTACATAACAAATTTTGATTTGGAAAGGATTTTATCAGTTTATTGTATCTTTCTTTTAGATATGTCCAAATAATGTTTTTCATTTATTATTTTATTTGATATTGCACTTTGTGCCGTTTTCTTACTAAAATTGTTACAGACTGTATGAAGCCCTTTATCTAAGGATCTAACAAAAATGAAAGGTGATACAGCAAAGACAAGAAATACCTTTTGTCTTAGTCTTAAAAAGATTAAGTTGGAATATAGTTGGAAAAGATAGCAAAGAGAGTTCCATACGTTGCAGCTTTTTGTAAACAATCTATTAGAAACGGAAGCTGTATTAAAACGGGGTATCGGAACAGAGTTGAGACAAATTGACATACAGACTAACGAGCCGGAAAAAAGGAAGCAGATAGAGCAGAAAATTCTGAATAACACATGCTATGATAGTACTTAAAAAATACTAATCTAGGAAAATCGCATCTATGAAAGAAAGGTTGCAGAGAAGAGTAGTGCCAATATTATTAGATACGTTTCTGGGACATATTGACTAGACTAACTATGGCAGTCTGACAGTAGATGTGTAGATAGAGAATTGCTTCAAGTGTAAGAAAGATTTTAGAGAGAACTGAATTTTTGAGAAGTAAAAAAAAGCAATAGATGTAATTTTATATTGCGTGTTTTTATATATACTACTGATTTGACAAGTACTAATGGGGAGGTGACAGTGGTCAAGTGGTTATCCACACAGACTGACAGTTAGGATGATCCAAATTTGAATACAGTTCGTTCCACAAATTCTTTTTCATTTAGGACTAGCTGGAGTGTTCGGCGTTGCCCGAAGGTGTGTGTTAAGCAAAAAAAGGGGAAGGGAAGTAGGCAAGCAGGCTCGACCCGTACCACGAAGGAGGAAAAGAACGCGAAAGATAAAACGCGACAGGAAAGAAAAAACGTGATGTCTTTCCTTTGCGCCTATCGCCAAACCGGAAGTGGCGAAGGTTTAAATTAAGGCTAGTCAATCGAAAAGAGAGGATGCCTTTCGAAAATATCGGTGTAATATCAAGATTACCTCATGCAATATGGAGAAGTTACAGTTCAGATAAGACTTTGTCCGAACCTTAAGTTTTTCTGTGGAGGTAAGCATTCCGTATGGGGTTTATCTTGTTTGACTGTTAAGGTGTGAGACATGGCGTAAAAATGAATAATCCATGGAAAAGTATGTTTTTTATTATTCTAAATGTATTTCGACTTAAAAACCATTGACATGAACACATGGGCTTTGTTTTCATGACATTTGCTTTTGTAACGCAACACACTGAGGAAATACACTACAATGAGGTGTGTTTAAATGTGTTCACATTTACTGCGGTTCTTAAGCTTTTGTAAATGATATTTTTAACTATATGTATATTTGTATTCTGTAGATTTGACTATACCAAATGTAAAGTGAATTTCTTAAAAAAATGCCACATTAAAAATGTATTTCTCTTATTTATTTCTGTAGAGAACTTTACTATTTACATGCACATTAGCTGGTGTTTTCCATTTCCTTTTCATTGTTAATGGATTTTGTAGTTGTTTAGTTTCGTTCTTATTTTGTAAATGGATTTCGCGCGTATAGTGCTGGGTACATTACGTACATTGTGAGGGGACATGCCCGAATCAGCAGCCAAAGCGAATGGGGTTATCACTATGGCTATGACAACAGCATATTATTTTCCTTGTTTTGATTCTCAGGTATATATCCATTGATATTTTATGTTTTTTATGCAGTGATGTGGTTCTCGGTTGATTGCTTCTAATGTGTCGGATATATACTCGAGTCTAAAAATATGCAGTTGTCATAGCCCTAGTTATTACATATCAACTTTCGATAGGACATAAGCTCAATCAGAAGGTAAAAAAAATATTTGGTCTCGAAAATTCACATGTACTATGAACAACCCAAACACACAGTTCTGTTTTTAGTTCCGAGATTCGTTACTATGTCCTGTAAAGCTAATCTCGACATGTGATAAGGAGAGACCTCCACAAACTATTAAAAACCGTCAGAATAATTCTTCCACAGATGTAAGTGCATATCAGTATTATCAACGACTGTTCCTAATATGACTTCCGGTTAAACAACGTTAGTAATCTGTTTTATCATTAAAATTGCTATATACTACTCTAGGTTTTAAATCTAAATTACACATCTTAAAGAAAGTATTTTAAATTGATAGAATACATTGTGGCGAGCGATTTTTTACATTTTTTGGTCCCCCAAAAATTCTTCAACCTGTTTCTGTGCATGAAGGTCAACGCATACATTCGTCTGAATTAATGAAATAACCAGTGGAAATTACAGGGCAGTTGAAAATTTTCAAATACATAAAGGAAATGAATAAAAAATAAAATTAAAAAATAACGATGAATTTAACACCATTTTTTAGCAAATTTTCTTAAATCTACAAAGAACTGATTTAAAAAATTCAGATGTCTTTCAATGAAAATTCAACGCAAAACATTGTTTTTTTCTGAATGTTTTTTTATATAAATTATAAATGAACAGATGTCAATTCACTTGCACCATTTATAAAGATTTACAAATAAACTATAATTAAAATATAGTCTTCTCAACAGGACGTTTGTTTAATTATATAATAAAATAACCAATTTGAAACCGTAAACACCGGCATATTTTTTTTAAATGTTTGGAATGGAAATAGTTTAAATGATTTTTTTACCGAGAAAGAGCGACTTTAAAGGGAGGTCATTCGTTTCTCATCGTGGATAAGTAAATTGATATTTAGATTGCTGTTTTGATCCACTCTGATGGCTATAAAAAGCAAGATCTCCACATGAGCCGAAGTCCTAAGAGCAGCGTCGCCTCGGCGCCCCTATTCTGTCTAGAGCCTGCTGCTCTCTCAACTCACTGCATATGAACGCAAACATAACCGCGCGCGCACACACACACACACACACACACACACTCACAGGATTTAACTCTTTTATTAAAGTCTCTCAGTTTGTATAACTTTACGTGTTAAGATAACCTTTCTCATTGAACGTTCTATGAAAACAAATAAGCACCGACCCTTTTTTAACTGCTTTTAAGAAAATATAATGTGTATAATAACGCGTAGAAGTTAATTACGTTTTTTAAGCAGGCATAATGAACAGCCTTAAATTGAGTCTGACCTGTTTGATATCTCAGGAAAGATTCACGCGTTTCACAAAGAGTAAAAGTATTTATGAACGTTCTATGTTTTTTCTATTGCTGTAAGCATCAATTTTACATATATATATATATATATATATATATATATATATATATATATATATATATATATATATATATATATATATATGTTTTGCCAATCCATGCATCTGAATACACTATTTTGCTTGTGTTTATTGTATAACACGTTCCAGGTTTCTCGGATTTAATTATAAACATAAATAACGTTTGCACCGACGATATTCTTCTGGAATCAGCTCATCCCCAAAATATCTCCCTAAATTGGAATTTCAAAAGAAACCCTTTTAAAAAAACCTCCCTGAAACACGGGCCCTCAAACCATGAATAACACTTTACAATTACAAAAGAGAAAGACTATTGTAATTTTTATGCTAAGAGTTATCATTAAATTGTCTTCCACACATGCATTATCTTCACTTTTCGGTGTTCTTTCATTACCACATATTCAAGAATAGATTTCAAAACCATCAAATACCACTAATATTTCGACAGGGTTCAATCAAATATTTTTCACATGGCTTAAAACAAAATGAAACTGTATATATTCCTTTCATCTGCATTTACGTTTAGTGGCTTTTTATACCTGGAGATTCTAGTGTTTCAGTGCAAGAAGTGATTGCGATGGTCGAAGAATCCGAATTTTGTAAGTAAACCAATTATTGGCCCCGCTAGCGAGGAACTAAGCTACTAGGTCACAATCAATCACCGGAATGAAGGGAAATCTTAACATTAATAAAGAGTAACGTTAATTCAGACGATTTATAGTGATCAAGTGACAGGAAATCGCGATCTTGCAGAAAAGTCAGCTGAGCGACTGGTTTCCCTCTAAATTATGCCCAATATTTAAGAATTTATTTCTTAAGACAGCTAAATAATTGTAAATACTTTTAATATTTTTATTTTATATACTCTCCTAATTCTGTGCATTTGTTCAAAGTAAACACCGCTTAATTAGAACCGAAAGCCACTAAAGTATAAGGAGTAATAAGTGTAAGGTGGCCACTGAGACAACAGCTTAGTGATCGTTGGTGGTGGAAGGTGGATAGAATTAAAGAGTTCGAAACATGAAAAACTTGTTTACATTGGACTTGAAGACACCTATGCTGTAGTCAGTTGAATCACAGTCGGACAGTTCCAATAAAGAATTTTTGTTCATGAAATCTGCGTTCATCTGTAAATACAGATAGAGAGTAGAGGCCAATATTGGCAAATATACATATACGAAACGCGTTATTAAAACATAAAAAAAATGATTGCGCTAAAGAAAAATATGGAGGCTAAATCAAAATCATTGTAGAGAGATTTGTAAATTAAACAGTTTCAAATAAATGCAAATGGTTTGAACTATGGCATGAATTTAATATTTCCGGAACAAAGTACAGATTTCAACAGACAAAAAAATGTTTTCTTCCTCAGAACTGCTAGACTCTGGAAATCCCTTCCGGGTTCGTATTTTCCCAACTGTACTGACATGCAGAAGTTCAAGTTTAAAGTGACCATACATCTTGCTGCTAAACTCCCTACATAGTATCCCTGCAACGACCGTCCTCCGATAGTAGTCCCCTACATCACAGTGCCACCGTGCCTTGTTTGCGGTGACAATGGAATAAAACAAAAACGAATTTGCCCTCCTAATACGAAATTAAATTAGTTATGTCTCAATAGAGTCGAGGTGTTAAACGAATTATAATACTCGACAGTTAGCTTTGGCATAATCTAGCAGTAGGATTTGGCTTTCTCAATAATGGCGCAATCCTTATAGTCGAAGCAGTGTATAGGTCTCTCTCTCTCTCTCTCTCTCTCATTAACAATCCATTCAGGAATCTCTATCGAGAAATATAGCCTGATACGATCTTGACTATTTTTATAATTTTCCTCGGAAGTTTGATCCTTTCTTCTACGCACGTTAAACTGAAGGCCTTTTTTAATCGCGGTGCAGTGGGTAAATAACCATTTACTTAACGTTGGGCTTTAAACTGTAATCTTCTGTAGTATAAATCTCACCTGTATGTTTGTATGTCTGCCTAAAACTTTCGACAGAGGCGACAGATTTAGACGAGATTAGTATCATCTTCCAACGACAATTATCGAATAATTGGCCAAAAACATTATTTTCTTCGCCCTCAACTGGGCACCTTTCTACAGGGAGGGGTCGCAATTTTCGCCGATATTTTCGAAAGTCATCTTCATTTTCGATTGACTAGCCTTAATTTAAACTTTCGCTACTTCTGCTTTGGCGATTGACTCAACAGCACGTTTTGTTTACACGTTCTTTTCCTCCCTCGCGGTACGGGTTTGAGCTTGTGTTCCTACTACCACTTTTTATTTTTTCTCGACACCCACCTCCAAATACTCGGCCAACCCCGGTCACGCAGGCTAGTTCGAAAATAAATGTATAGAAACATAACTTTTTAACTGTACTTCGAAACAAAAGAGTAGATAGTGGAGCTTGGCTTCACTTTCGGAAACTCATAACTCATGCTGTCGGTTAGGCTTCAAATACCATGAGTGATGCTTTTGACAAAGGGAATAATTGTTTTCTGTGTCAGATTATATTCCATCTAATACTTATCCCTGAGACGTTTTTTTGGCGGCTGTTCTCATCTTGAGTGTGATTTTCACAACGTTTCGGTCAATGTAACCGCCGACATTCTTCAGGTATATCTTGTCGAACTCCGTAATGTTTCTGTCGAACCCGGGAATGTGGACGGAATTTCGAACAGAACCCTTTTATTTACTTCATGGGGGTAGCATGGTCTTGTTTCGTCAGCCATGACTGAATAGAGGTCCTAAGTAATTGGCAGTTGTATTTTTCGGTCGCCCACACTGAGGATTGAACCTTTAACCTTTGGGAGAATATCACTTTTTTCACAGTTAATTTATGCAAGTACTCAACCCACTATGCTTTTAGCCCCATAGACGCGAGGTAATTTTCTAATGATTCAGTTTTGATATGTATGTGTTCCATTTGCCCACATATCAAACATAGAACTGTTAGATATAGTATTGCTTGAATCCATATCGGAAAAGACGAGAACGGTTGTCCGATGAATCCAAATCATGTGAATAACCAACCCTCATCTCAAAAATTCAGAAAGGTTTTTGGCCATAAAGTAGTAATTTTAGGTTCTTACATTAAGTGGCGTCATACCTTGTTTGGAGGGATTTCCATAAGTTTAAACGCTTAAGATGTCCTGAACGTTTTATCGTTACAAGTAGTAATCAAACGGCCATTTAAATCCATTGGTGATTTAGGGGGAAATGGCTGACACCGGTCTACTTCGTGGCCGTCCAAAATTGGAAGGTGATTTCGAATCTTTTAATTTGTCTATATGGAAGTAATGTTCCTATTTGTCTTCTTCAAAAGCCAAGTACGTCTAAGGATAGAGTATTGCTGCCACATCCGGAAAGAAGCTGGTAAAAACCGCCTATCCTACCTTGACAGATTACAAAGTAGACTCCGTGGCTTAGTGAGGGATGCCTTTTTCTCTTCCCTGCAGCCTCTCTCCCATAGAAGAGACGATGCGAGCCTGTCTTTGTTTTATCGTTATTCTCATGGCAGGTGCTTGTCTGAGCTCCAATCTCAGCCCCCCCTCGTCAATCTTTCACGAAAAACACCCGTCTGGCTGAAACCACAGTCATTAATTTTCCCCACTCTTTATCTGTGCCTGAATCTCTCGCTCCTAGACAAGGTTCAAAAGAGAGTCGCCAATCTGAGAGAACTGTCATCAAAACGTCAGCCTCTGTCCCATCGACGAAATGTTGCATCCCCCTTCCTGTTCTACAAGTACTTTAACGGTGAATGCTCTAACGAACTGCAAGCATTTGTGTCCCCTCGACGTAAATACCCCGAAAAACCCGACAAGCAGCCAAATCCCACCCCTTCACGGTAGAGATCCCTAGATGTAAGAGAGGCTTCTACTCCAGTAGTTTCTTCCCCAGAACAGCGAGACTTTGGAATTCCCTTCCGGGTTCCTGCTTCCCCAACTGTACTGTCATGCAGAAGTTCAAGTGTAATGTGAACCGACATCTTGCTTCCCAACTCCCTACACAGTACCCCTGATGCTTATGTCCCTGATAGTAGTCCCCTACAACAAAGTGGCAATGTGCCTTGTTTGGGGTGAAAATGTAATAATAAAAAACCCAAGCGTAGATTCCATGAGCAGAGCTTGTTTCTTAGAACTGCACGACTGCGGAACTCTCTTCCGATTGCCTGTTTCCCACATGACTACAACTTGGATGTCTTCAAGTCCAACATAAACAAATTCCTGACAAACCGCCCCCTTAAGTAAGACACTTTATCGAATCTCCAATGTTGACGATTACTACGATACTTTATCATTGATTACTGTGCGCGCAATAACCCTCATCCCTGAGTGGCTTCCGAGCCTTGATAAGTGACGACCTTTTGTAAAAAAAAACAAAAAAAAACACGAGGACGGAATAAGACAGGATCGGTTTTTAATGTATAAAATATCCAGATCTTCTAAAAGATGCTTTCCTGATTAGGACACAAATATACTCTGCTTAAGTTTTTTAATCACGCACCAAGAATCGAAAATATGAAACCTATGTACCTATTAAGTTGACTTTTTTTTTGTTTTGGCATTGATATTAAAATACTAATTTTACTATTTCAAAATTATTAAAACGAACTTAATATTTCCTGAAGTTTGATTAATTTGCATATTTAAAAAAAACATGCGTTCATTTCTTAATTACTTATTTTTGTTTTTGTATTAGCTGATTGAGTAAATTTAACTATTACGCGTAATTCTATTTATTCATACTTTCTACATCGTGGATAATTGCGTATAATTTAGGATTAAAATATTCTAGCATACTAACACGTTTTATATAAGTGAGCTTGTCGGTGTGTGTGCGCGAAAAGTTTCTACGATACTCCTCTTGGCATATTTGGTCTGCAGATGTTAAACTAGATACGTAGAATACATGAAGCTCCTAAATACTGTAAAAGATGCTGCTAATGGGTTCAAATTGAAAAAAAATAAAACAGTTGGGCTCGGCAGGAATAAACCGACTAACTTCTGAACATGAATCATTACTATATATATTGGTACAATAGAAATTTGCTGTATAATAATAAATACGAAATTTGCATGAATTAAAATATATTTCGGCGTATTTTACGACAGCAACACCGGTCCACCTACTAGTATAATATATATATATATATATATATATATATATATATATATATATATATATATAATAGAGAGAGAGAGAGAGAGAGAGGGGAGAGTAAATACAATTCTATAAAAGGAGACTTATCGGGATAATATAAAGCTCAACAAATATTAATGGAGCTTATATAGGAGACAATAGGAGTGGAAAATAAATTCACAAATACAATATATTGGAAAATATAAGAGTCATTTATTTAATAAGGATATACATACATTTATTTGGGAGTGCTTTTTTCCATTCTATGGAGGCCAGGCGCGAACGCAGACTCCACAATTTTATCATACCATCCCTATTTAAGTTAAAACATACTTATCAAGGTATTAATATGTACATCTATATCAAAAACACTTGTAAACGTTTTTTAATTTTTTTATATCCATACTTCGTGGACCATGCGCGAACGCAGACCCCACAATTTTGATGGATCACCGTTTAGCCAGATCAAACATACCCATTCCCGTGTCTCGATAAATCTTCTATCATTATATGTAATCAGTGTTTTTTAAAATAATCAACAATATAGGAGCCTATTCGTGACCAGACACACGCACACACATTCAGCTTTATATATATATATATATATATATATATATATATATATATAGAACAATGTAATCAATAGAAAATAGTCTCTATAATAATAAATACAAAAACTGCATAAATTAAAATATCATATTTAAGCGTATTTTACGACAATACACCAGTGTGCTTGCTTGCCTGGGATAAAAACGATACATAAAACGACGAGAAAAAAAAATTAAAACGATCACGGAATAAGAAAATAATGCCTCAACATCGACAATCATTTATTGTAGTTCATTTATTTCATTTAATTATTTTTATCAAAAACTGTGTTTGATTATCAACCATCACTGTCCTGTATAACACTTACTCTCAAGTGGCCTCTGTACCTTGATAAGCGGTGTCTCTCGTGTAATAATAATTAAAAAATTTTTTTTAAAAATAAGTGTTTCTGTGGATTTAATTGGATTCGAACTTGACTCACCGAGCTTCTAGCAAGTGCCGTAAACGATTTAGCCACATTTAACCCTTGGCCTTTTTACTCGTTTGCGAAGAGGGTGTAAATATAAAATATTCGGACACTCCCCTGACCCCGTTCTTTCAAAGCAACTCTTGAAGGAAATGTCATTGTCCTTCATTGTCAAACTCTACCAGTTTTCTTCGACTTGATTGACAATACCAGCATGACTATTACTGAGTGCCCCCTTCCCCATCTCCGGATGTTTTCCTATCCATTGACTCCGGCCCTTTTTTAATAAATAAGAAAAAAAAAAACATGCCCGCATCTGGGGAAAGTGAGGACGGTGACAATAGACTCCCGTCGAGGGAGCAAATTTGCCTCGCTTTCCTCTTCCTTCTCGCTGGTCTGCTTTTTCTCTATCGCAGCTGTTGGTTTGTTGTCGTAGCAGCATCAGTAGTTCCAGTAGTCGTACACAAACCTGGCGCATTCGTCGTAACAATAGTTGCACAAATGCAACAGCAGTTAATATAGTCGCCTTGAAAATAGTAGTATCGAACCAGTGACTGCTGATGCCGTTGACAAAACCCCGTTTCAAATGACGGGCACATCGTCCTCGCTCGGGTGAGCTATAGGGTCGATCTTTAATACACCATATTAGCATTAGTCAATCTATAAGTAATACGTCACACATGTGTACATAAAACATCTATCCACACTAGGTTGTTCTCCTTTCACTTTCCGCTTTTCTTTGTTTATTTCAGGTTCCTTATACTTAAATAACGGCTTGTTTAATTACCATACACGATTGTCAACAAAAGGTTCTATATAATAAACAGAATTAATAAAAAAAACTCCTGGAATAACTGCGCATAATAGAAACGAATGTTTATATATACAAAATGTTGACTAAATGTTTGTTTTATGAGAATTAAAATGACAACTGTCTTATATATATATATATATATATATATATATATATATATATATATATATATTATATATATATATTATATATATATAAACTACTTCATTTACTCACATAAAATCAATATACAAAAGTATAAATTTATGCGTAAACTTTAAGTATTCACTTCAAAAGTGCTCAATACGTAGGTAGAGCTAGTTAGTAATTTATAAAATATATATGGCGATTAAGCTAGAATGGATGAAACGCGGAATATTCATTGTAGCTTAATCGCCATATATATTTTATAAATTACTATATATATATATATATATATATATATATATATATTTCATAATGTCACTTAAAATGGCAGAGTATATAACCTTGACTATATAAGGCAACTTGCAATGATATATTGCTTAAGAGAAAAGGAACACACTAGTGTATACATATATAGTATTATGGCTGTGCAATTCGAATAAACCTATGTGTACGTGTGGTGGACTGGTCAAATTGCCAATTTAACCGATGCCATGTGGACCCTCTCTATGAAGTGAAAATGTAATAAATCAAACAGGAAAATACGGTTTTTTGTAATAAATAACCATATATATATATATATATATATATATATATATATATATATATATATATATATATATATATATACTCTTCCTGTCGATCTCGACGTATGAGTTACGCCACAACAACTAAGTTGCTCGAAACTCAGATGATTGGTTTACTGTCGAAGGCTTTGTATAGGACCAATTAGACTTTTTGTATTACTGCTAACCTCCGTCGGTGCAGATGACTGCCACCGGACAGAGTAGACAGTAGACCGCAGGTTTTCACATAAGTTTTCCTTCTCCTAGATGCATGTCTTAACAAAGACATATACACACATTTTATAGCCGGAAACTAATCAAAAGGGTTGATTTTATATGTTAATTAAATAAATTGTGATATTAATTTTATTAGATGAATCCGGCGATTTCTATTAATAATTTGTTTGTACTTATTGCAACACTCATTTTTGATAGAGAGGTAGGCCTATGTTGATTTTCTAAAAAAAAATATATTTTCATTTTCAAATAAGGGCATATGTATACACACACCCATTGATATATGTGTGTGTGGGTGTGATAGAAAGAACGAGACATGTTTATTTTCTATTAAAAAAATTTCTATTAATTATGAAATAGTCAATAGCTGTATTGGGTCATAATCTTTAAAAAAAATTATATATGCATGCATACAAACATAAAAGCATCTGTTTATATTTCGGTAATCATATAGTAGAGGCCCATTATTTTATGTTTTCAAGTGGTAAGTCCGGTTATATAACTTCTTAGCTGGAATATAATGATTTAGTTCGTATCACTAAGATTTAAACTGCGTTTAATTATTTTGGCTTAATCTTTGTTTATATTTTGCTCGTTTAAATAGCTAAAAACTTTATCTGTCTAATATATATATATATATATATATATATATATATATATATATATATATATATATGGGTGTTTAAGCGCAACTCGGCTAAATATTTCTAATGATTAAAAAAATAATTGCGCATTGACTTAATGTTAGAATTAAAATTTACGATAGACAAGACATACACACACATACGTATGTGTAGGTGCAAATTATTATGATACGTATACGTATTTTCTTTTATTGTATTTAGACGTATATTCCTTAACACTGATAGATTTATACCACCACATTTTATAGACAATGCTTGTATATTATTAGTGATTAGCTTTTCCATAATAATAAAAAGCGAGTACAGATTAAAAAAGAAAACGTGATCATACATACTAAAATATAACGTATACACAAATTTGTGTTAAACACACAGGTCGACATCCAGAGAAGATCTATATACACCAATAAATTAAATTTTAATCTCTAAAGCAAATAGTGTTTCTTTGATTTTTTTTCTTTTGTTTTTTTCTATGTATCATTATCGTAAACCAGATTACTACAAAACAAAAAATGGATATATTGTAAAATTGAAGATGCGCGCACAACAAAGGGTAACACTAAAAATCCACACGCTGATAAAAAAAGTGTCGCTCTATAGCAAGCACTTGTCTGCTAACGTACTTCGCGGGAACGCAAGCGAGAGAAAGTAACATTATTGTGTGTGTGTGTGTGTGTGTGTGTGTGTGTGTGTGTGTGTGTGTGTGTGTGTGTGTGTGTGTTACATACATTTACAGAAGTTTCAACAGATCTTTACAAAATGTCTTGGCTCGTATTTGTATACTTAATAAAGATCAGTATCAATTTAAATGTTTTATTAATTTAGGCCATTCCGAACCCAGTGTGCTCAACTCTGGGGCATGTGTTGTATAAAACAACGCATTTCCTCTTTATCGCATTTATAGGAAGATTGTTTTTATTTCGTTATATTTCTTCTTTTCATATCCGTTAACTTCCTCTTCCTTTCCGTACGGATCGCGTACCGTACTAATAGTTTGTGTATATCTGTCTGTTCCAGCTTCCAAACGTGTCCGCCTGTCTGTTTGTTTCGTTTGTTGATACATTGTCAGGCGTGCTCACTGGCGCTACTGAAGTAACCCTACTAGAATCTACATCGTTATGGCTACTAGTAAAAATATACCAGTCGAACGCCACCACTAACGAAACGGCAATCGTTGTTTCGCTTCGTAGCACCGCTACAATAGTAATATCATAACATGACACGTTCTGCCTTCGTTAGGTGTTTAACTGGGTGATCAGCAACATCTTATTATATAGAAATAGAGTTGCCGGCGGAAGTCACATAGATCTAAACCTGTACTTCTCAGTGTAAACCGTCCGTTCCTTCTTTATTAATTATATATATATATATATATATATATATATATATATATATATATATATATATATTAGGTATAATAACAACTGCTTTTATGTCAAAGTTTGGTAAATGGACATATAACAATTTGATACATACAAGTGTTTGTAAAATCGTATATAAATATAGTCACCCTCAGAAGGTCTGTGTCGATTTATTGCAACTCTTTAGTGGTGTTAGACTAGTATTTAAACCAATCCAGATATAGAATCTACAGCAATCTAATTCATAGTCGGCAGTTCTACGCACTGATCTACGGGATCGGCGATAATATATTAAAAAACTGAAGCATGTGCAAGGATTATTACTAGTCTGTCTGTTGTAAACATATATACACACATGCGCGTAGACAGACTTGCACGTGTGTATCTGAATACATTGAAAACTTGATTTCACACTGAGGCATACTATCGTAATCCTGTATCCATAAGCCTCCAGGAGGATTATATACGGAAAATCATACTTCAGCGTGATCCAAAATAAAAATTGAATGTCAGGAGTATAGATTAGAACTATACATGTAACTCTTAACTCGTTACGGGTTTAGAAAATCAGACTTCAAGCGGATACGTATTGCTGTACATTCTTCGCTGCAACTGAAAATGTCTATCCTTCTGTTATTAAACACTGGGGCAACATACAAGGATCTTCGCGCCACAAGGAAAAAATAATTCTATTCAATCAGGATCAATATTTTAAATGCATATACACCCAAAACTGCATAATGTGCGTAGGTTTGTACCACCAGTCGCGGAGTCGCCCCAGTTTAAAACGCGCGTAAGGAGACGTGTTTTTTTTTGTGTGTTTTTTCCCCCTTTTTCTTTATCGTGAGATCAAAACTGATGTATGTATGAATATCGGGAATACATGTTTAAGCGTGCATCAATACTAATAAAACACATGGAAAGGAATCGAAAAAATACGCTTGAAAAGTACCATTTCTTTATGATTACGCAATGAAGAGTCTCACCGGAGAGACGACTACGTTTGACAAACTGTTAACAAAATAAAAAAAGAAAAGAAAAAAAAAACAACAAAAAAAAATTTTTTTAAAAGTCCAAAAATAAACAGAAAACATTTTTTTCTTGTGTGAAAAAGTTTACCTATTCGACGAGGAATAAAATTCTTGAATTTTCGTTATTTTTCGTCGTTTTGTTGTATCAATATTAGTATTAAAAAAATGGTTCTGAATAAAATGTTTCATTTAATGTAATTATTTAAAAAGCGATAACTAGATGAATGTAAGATGTTTCTGAATTTTTATTTTGTTTATTTCGGTTGACAATCATTTTTTAATTATTTAATACTTTCAACGCATATAGAAATACACTAAGGAAATAAAACTAGCCAAAGTTAATTGTATTTATGAATAGTATATACTCTAATAAAAATGACAAAACACCTACAAAATTTTAATATTATTACTGTATTACATATAATATTCACATACATATCTACATGACAGGAACTATGATTTGATTGATATTTAAAATTAATCATATATATTTAATAAAAAATAAGATACACGCACTATAATATCTAACGCCTAATAAAAAAAAGTCGATGGATGGAAAAAATATTTCAAATTAAATAATTTTATAACAATTTTAAAAAAAACTCATTTTAGCCCCGAAGTCTCCTTTCAACATAAAGATACACAAAAAAGCCGTTCTATATTTTTTCTTTCCAACTTCTCCCTCTTTCTCTCGCTCACTTTGTCGCTGCCTCTCTCGCCCATTCCTCCTGCGTCTGCCTGCCTGACTGTCTGTCGGTCGGTCTCTGTTTAATGCAGTCAGTCTATACGTTTCTATTGATGGGGGTATGTTAGTACTACACTTTTTTGCTTGCTCGGTCTAAACGCCGTGGGGAGAGGAAATCCTTACCACCCAACAAATATCAACCAACTTTAGAAAGAATTACGAAACCAAAACAAACGAAACCAAAAAAAACTAAACTATTTTACCTAAACTCAAGATGAAGTGGAACATTTTTCTTACGCCGTGGATATTGCAATACCTGTGTTTAATACACACGATCATCGTTTTTGTACAAGCAGGTAAGTGAAAAGAAGAAAAAAGGGATGACAAAAAAAAGACGGTCGTTTCCTTTTGTTTACCATTTTCCAAATTGGTTTTATTCTGCTCTCCGTTGTTCTCGTAATGCAATAAGTTTTCAGTTCAGAATAATTTAAACTAACCATATAAGCAAAAGTGATATGTATGTATGTATGTATGTATGTATGTATGTATAGAAGTGTGTTAATTCTATAATGTTATTTCCCTTTACCTAACCCGATACCAAGAGATATTTGACTCTTGTATTGTTCAAGATCGACAGTATTAATTCTATTTTGAATTATATATATATATATATATATATATATAATGTATATATGTGTGTTTGCGTGTATTTACCCCAAGCGAATTAAGAGACACGCCGGTATGCGTAAAAGTACAAAAAACACGAAGAATGGTTCACACACACACACACACATATATATATATATATAATACACAATCTACACTGCACATAGTGTGTACGACATATATAAACAGGAAAACTGGAAGACACACACACACACACACAAGTTGAGCCTTCTCCTTAAAAATCCAAATTCTACCCAATCTACACTATTAACGATTGCATAACTAACCCTTTACATGCAGTAACCCTTATTCTTGAGTGGTCTTAGGGACTTGATAAGTCGTAACGCCCTTGTAAAAAATAATCTAAAATACACTACACATGACATAAACAAGGAAAACTGAGGGAAAGTAATAAATATTACATATAATGTGTGTTTGCGTAGATTATGTGTGTATTTAAATAATTGCAGTTTTTGTAAGAGTTGATCTACCAAATTAATCTATAAACACAATGATACATTATGTATCTGATTAAGGTCTATATTCACACATGTAGGTGTTCCATATGTAAATATCTCTAGAGATCTATACAAACACTTACCAGTCAGATACACATTATTTAAATAAGTACTAAAAAGGGTTATTTAAATATATTAATTTATTTAAATAAGTAATAAAGTGTGTATATAAGAATTGTATTATAAAAGTGTCATCTGAACCTTCTGTATATGCAAGACCCGTACTTTGATTGAATCTATTTCTAGTGCAATAAGTTGGCCTTTTCCACATTATACATACATACATGAATATATACCTTACAGATGTACATTCTGAATTACACACGCAGGCGTGTGCATGTTCGTCTATCAGACATGTCATACAAAATAACGATGGATCTATATGTGTGTGTGTGTGGGCATACTGCACGCATGTACGTCAGTTTTTTTTTTTTTTTTTTCGTATTATTATGCTTAAGATTTGATATGCTATATTAAAAGAAAAACAGACGACCATTTCCAAGAGTGTGTATATGTCCGTCTGTGTGTCCATACGGCTACCACGAATTTCGAATTTTGTTCGTTTCGCTCATCTGTTGATTGAACGATCGAATCTTATACCGTTTTTCTCAGTAAGTTCATATCAACACGGGTCTTACACAGCTTATACACACGTTGATTAGCACAATCAGACACAGTCACGGACGATTTTATAGACGCGAAGATAAACATTCACACACACACACACAAACACACACACACATATATATATATATATATATATATATATATATATATATATATATATATATATTCCACATTGATGATGTGTGGATCTACGAAACATCTCTGTTAATTACATACATATGTATTAGCATGTTATGAATTAGAAAAATGTGAGTTTACAAAACCAGTAAATGATAAACTGACACAATTCAAAATGAAACCCTTTCCGTCCCCAATACGTATTCTAGTTCGATGTATCTATATATCTGTTTTGCCTTCCCAACTACCTTATATTTTGGTTGTTATATAATCCTTTTTCTTTATCACGGACATTCCAATCCTTTCATTCTTCCTCTCTTCATCAACATTGAAAAGAAATGAGACAGTTTTTTGTGTCACAGAAGTAATGCTTAATAAATACGGTAAAAAAAAGAGCGGGATCAAACTACACTGCGGGGGGAGAATGGAAGGAATAGACTAAAACGTAGTAGATGGCGGATTTGATTATTAAGTTGCACATAACAATAACTGAAACGTTGAAATTGATTATTTTAAACATAACTCAATCTCAACACCAAGATATATTTTAACATCTTTTATGTGTGCTAAAAATACATATAGGAAAGAAACCTTAGGAACCCAAATGTTGATTTCAATAGATTTACCATATTCTCTTTTTCTCAAACATATATACGTATAATTATTTTCTTTTTACTTGGACGGGGCGGGGGGATAGTGCATCATACCGTCTTCAGACATTAATAAACTATTTCAGAGACTGCAACCGAGAGATCTTTTTAAAATGCTTACAGTTCCAACTGTTTGTAACTTTTCTTGAAGTTGCTTGAAGTAGTTTTTAAAATTCTTTTTCATGAGCCCGTTAGCTTCTAAAATTTCAATAATTATGGATTTTACATATATATATATATATATATATATATATACAAAATGTGTGTGTGTGTGATTGCAATTTAATGTCATAGTAAAAATCATGAATGCTGGATTACTTGTGAAAAAACATTTTCTTACGGACAGTGTGCATGGTTATATTAATCGCTCCTACCGGTTTTTATCACAAGCATGTATAGTATTTTTTAAGATATATGATTGCATCGTTATAGTTTCCTAGATGAATACCCACGGAAACTAAAGCGATTATCAACATATGATCAATGAAAAGCAGGGCGTAATTATAGTACATTTATTTAGTAAAACATTATTGGATACATAATGTTTCTGCTGCAACTCCTCTCGAGAACGTCTTCGGGCCTTTTCCTACTATCTAGCCAAATACACACACACACACACACACACATATATATATATATATAAATATATATATATATATATATATGAGAGAGAGAGAGAGAGGACTCGATCATTCTAGTAATTTTCGAAGCAATTATGCTCATAACCAAATGTCAGGAAAAAGTCTAGCCTGAATACACTGATTTTCTAAAGGAATTGCAACAGAAATATGCATGCACATATGTAGCCAATGTTTGTTTATATATATTTCGAATCTCGCTAGATTCAATGTCTGTTTATATAATTTCGAATCTCGCTAGATTCAGTCGCTCTGATTAGTCGTAGACGACGAAACACGTATCAGTGGATACTTATATTAAAAACAAAACTCCTATATATACCCTTGTAAAAATCGTACTGAATCAAGATTTAAGGCCGGGCAAACAAAGGGCTAAACACCTTCCAGAAAGCTTTATAAAAATTACAATAAAGGCAATCACTAATCAATATATTGAAATCAATAAATCTACTACACAAAAGCAGAATTTTTTAAAGTATCATTTTTTTATTTGCTATAACATATTTCACACATGATGTTGAGGGCATATTTAATAACTTGTCTAACAAAAAAAAAACGTGATATCAACAATAAATGATACTTAAATTCTGCTTGCACATGTGTGCAAAAGTTGTTTTCGTGCTTTGGGGGATATATTATTTCCTAATAAAAGACTGAATCTTATAGAGTTAATTTCGATAGGCAGAAAGGGATCAATTGTCGGATTAGAACCAAGTGTAGCATCAGTTCAATCCCCGATCAAATACTTTTCGATTGAGGCAGTTTTCTTTCCAATTCATAGAATTTTGGGAGCTGAATTTCCCCCATAGGAGAAACTGATCGTGTATTTAAATATATGTAGGCACACACATACACACACACGCACATACACACACACGCACATACAGAGCTTACTGATGTATTATGACAAGGTGAAACGGTTTGTCTGTGAATGACTGCATAAGGCCTTAAATTTGGGGGCTTGAGCATCATAGTAAGTGTTGTTGCCAGCTGCCATTGACGATAATCAAAAACTCTTTGCAAAACAAATAGAGTACTCCTCGACATTTAATAGTGTTCAAATAAATAATAAAAATGTCCATTCGTCGAGGTTGGTAAGTAATTAAATATATATATATATATATATATATATATATATATATATATATATATATATATATATATATATATATATAATGAACGTGTCTGTGTACATTTTCCTACGCAATAATCCTGACAATTTTTAGTTTACAGACTCGAAATTTGATATACAGGATACAAAATCTTTGTAATCGGTTTTCGGCTAGAAAGTTGGCTATTAAGGAGTCAAAGTCCAATGATTTGACCTTTGAGAACTCTACCCAACTCCTCCGCTAATTTTGAGTCTAAACACTTGAAATTTTAGATATAGGTCCCTTTGACACAGATCTAAATTAATAACTTGATTAGAGCCCAAAACAAATGTTATGGGGTCATAATAAGGGTCAAAGTAAAAAAAAAACGGTCAATTTTATTTTTGCTCAACATACACCTCCAAACACCCGGGCAACACCAGGCTGAAATGCTAGTATATATATATATATATATATATATATATATATATATATATATATATATATATATATATATATATAATGTATGGCATAAAAAAAACGGTTTGATTGCAAAAAAAAAGCCACAAGAGCTAAAATATACATTGTTGTCCGTCTTTATCTTTAGTTATCAACAAACATGCTGTTTCGCCGTATCACAGTTCTTTAGTTTAACTACACACACAGACCTTTTAAATAGGAACGAAAAAAAAAACAACCGTTCTGTTTTCGCTATATGTATATATGTATTCAAGCAGACATTGTTAAACACATCGAAAATACTTTGCGTTATTATTTTTTTATTTCTTTTTTTCTCGATATACCGTATAATCTTTTATAATGGAAAATATTAATGAAATTTCCATAGTTTCAAAATCATGATGTTTTCATTAATATTTTCCATTTTGATACAAAAAGTTTATACGGATTTTTTTTTTTTTTTTTTTTTTTTTTTTAATCATAAAGCAAAGTATCTACCTTGTATTTAATTTTATCTGCTGGATAAAAAAAAAGCTCTTTAAATATACTAATTTTAATACATATATATATATATATATATATATATATATATATATATATATATATGTATATATATATATATATATATATATTGGTTTGTTTGTTCTACTTGTTTCGTCCAGCTGAGATTTTGTAGGATCTGAGTTAGGATAAGGTTCTATGAAGCAAGTATTATGGTATCCGTTAGATGTACACTGAAGGATTAGGGATTATTTAATTTAAAAAATTTAACCATATTGAGCGATCAATTTAGCTTACATTCATATTGAACACTCATTCGAAATCAAGGGGTTTTACTTTTGCTTGTTTTTTACGGGCTACAATATCTAATATATATTATTTTATATTATATATGTTCTTATTGCGAGATGTATTTGAGATTGAACTATAAAAATGGACATATAAATGAAAGTATTTTTCTAATATTATTCAATGGTATATCAAATTTTAAAGGTTTGTCTGAAAGATATTGATACTATATGCTAAGTCCCTAATATGTTGTATTTGTGTATAGCGAAGTTATTTTTCTTATATATATATATATATAGAGAGAGAGAGAGAGAGCAAACTGGCGGCGTTACCTTGTCGTAAAATACGAAATCTCAGAACCTGAGACATGTGCATGGGAGCATTTTCATTTTTTTTTTTATCTCTAAACAGTTCACTTTGATGACTACCATTTTACAAATATGACTCCCTTGGCACCCCCTTTTCCGGAGGAAAGCCGATTAAAGATTTATTCCACGTCTGACTACTCTAGGTACCAAATTTCAAGTCTGTAGAGTAAATATTCTTGTGATATAGTTGTTAAGATGTATGTATATATATATATATACACACACACACACACACACACACACACACCTTGTCACTTTGCCGGACTTTCTGCCCAAAATATAGGACGCTTGTAAAATAGAATACATTTTAGCGCCAAAAATCCGTTTTATAGGCTGTACATCCGCATGACTAAATTGTAGCGTATAATAGCACGTGTATTCTATAATTTATTGACTGGTTACTTTATTAAATTTTTTTAACTCTTAGTATTAAATAATAGATTATAACCAATGAGGTGTTGATATATTTCGATAACTGTTACTCATTCTATAAAAGAATATATAATAAACAAACAATTACATCCGTGTTTTATGCATGTCTTGGTGTTTCATAAATATGGTTTATTTCTCTCATACGTTTTTCTATATTTCGCATTTATATATATTTAAAAAAAACTTTTTAGTATTAAACTAATGTAAGATTATAAATTTATATATGTATGTATGTATTACGCGCGTGTGTCTGTGTGTGTAATATTTATAAATATATATACATACACACACACGCGCGCACACACGTATGTGTATACAGAAGGAAGAAAAACCTTAAGAAATTTTTCACGTTTTATCCCCATTTTGGGTTTATTTCTCAGGAAACGATAGACGAATGAGGAAATAATGTATACCATGATGAGCATAAAGATATTCGCGTATTCCATTCTGAAAATTGGAGAAATTTATATATACACTTTTGTATAATACACAGAGTACGTGCACACACACACACACACACACATAATTATCGATGAACATGTGTTTATGCAGGTAGTCTCTACCAAACTATTATTGTTTTTTCTATAAGAGATGTGGAACTAATTCGTTTGAAGCTTGTTTAGCTACTAATAAATATTTGCTAATGGAGTCAATATTGAAGAAAATTTAAACGTGTAAGTTGACTAAAAGTGTACTTTCACGCGTCAACTATGCTAATTCTTAAAATTTTTATATGCGTATGCACTTAGCTCAGATGGTGAAGAATAAGACTAAAGAATAAATGTGTTTGTTTCGTTGCTATCTAACGGCACCTAAGTCATTTGTTAACCTTCAAATCACTACTTTATGTTGAATATGATTATCACTAGACAATCGACTCTATAATAATAAATTCAAAATGTGCAAAATATATTTAAACTATTGTACGACACGTACAACGCCAGGCGGCATGAGGGTATACAGATTATTATACAATTTTCGGCATACATTTTTTTTACAAAATATCCTTTTTATCAGATATATGGTTTATTTTTTTAATCAGACAATTCAAGTGGTGGTATGCTTTAATTTTATTTCACTTCGATAATTGTACAATTTTACTTATTTTTAATAATCAATGCAATTATGTACCTTTACCATATGGTTAATTTCTTTCAATAAAAGATTACAAGTTTATTCTCCCGTAAAAATCCTCTCTAAAATGTCAAAGATCCAGGACCCCAACATACTGATATGGCGAACACTGAAAATAGATAAATCAACCTATAACATAAACTAGGGAACTTATTTTATTTTTTCAATGTAAGACGCCACATGAAGATATTTAAATCGTGATAACATGCTTGTAGTTTTTTAGTCTATTTTAGTTTGCGTAATGCTGCATCGTTTAAAATCTACGGAAAATATCTTTCGATGGAGACTCATTTTAAAATGGAAACAAATATATGAACATGACTCTTTAACGTCGTCTATATATTGGGTTACCATCTATAATATAAATCTCACCCGCCTGTTTAACCGTATGCATGTATGTATGCCTGCCTAAAACTTTTGACAGAGGGGACGGATTTTCACGAGCGGTATCGTTTTGAATTTCCTATCTTTGGACGACGAATATCGAACAATTGAGTAAAAACATCAATTCCTTCACCCTCAGCTGGGCAGTTTTCTACAAGGAGGGGTCGCTTTTTTCGCCAATATTTTCGAAAGCCATTCCCTCTCTTCGATATACTAGCTTTAATTTAAACCTTCGCCACTTCCGGTAAGGCGAGGGACGCAATGGTAAAGACACATTTTTTGTTTGTTTGTTTTTGTTTTGTTTTTTGTTTTTTTTTTTTGTGTGTGCTTTTCTTCCTTCGTGGAACGATTTCGAACCTGCCTGCCTACTACAATTTTTTTTATCAACACACCACTCCAAGCAGCCGAGCAATGCCGGGCGCTCAGGCTTGTTAGTTATAAAACTATAAAGAATTTTGCATAGATCACATATATACACAACCTATATTGCTTATATGGAGAGAAAGAAAATGAATTTCCTAATATGAACAGAATCTGATTGAGACAGCGTATTTTAGACAAAGTGTCTCAGATCTATGGAATAGTTATACAAATAATTATCTATATGAATAAAACGGTGTATGTATGCGTGTCTGAAAATATTTAATCGATAAACTTTTAAACTCCGTGTCACAGAACGGAAATTAACACAAAGGGTGGTTTTATAATAAGTAAAATCTTTTCACAGAATGAATAACGGTTACAGAAATATGTTGGAAGGTTGAAATGCAAATTGTTCATTTCAACTTCATTTCTCTGTATTTTGCTACCCGAATTCAATTCATTTCTTCACGTCGTTTAATATAAAATCTTTCTTGTCTATCTGTCGATAGCTCAAAGGGTAAGGAAAGCCCCTAGTGCGATGATTGTTTTTGTTTCGATTCTAGTTGATGGCACCCAAGACATTTTTAACCTTTGAAATCACTGCTATATATGGAGTGTATTATAATATCCAATGGAGAATTGGTACTGCCATAATAAATACGAAAGCTGCGTGAATTAAATATACTTATGGGCTACTAATTAATAAAATGTACGCCAGTATCTTTTATTTAGATTCATTGCCATAAATATGTTTTAATACTTTAAAACTAAGCATTATTAGCGTATTGACCAGTAATGAAACAACTTCATAAAATGTCTACTCAATATATTGTATCATTTTGTACTATTTTACGTATATGCATGAAATATATATCGATATATAAATATATTTATCGTAAGGCAGCTACATAGATGTTTGGGTTTTTTTTTTCAACGGTGTTTGTTAAGCTGAAATTAGTCGATGTTAAATCTAATGAAATTTTTTAAGCGGAACATACTGACGGTTTAGTTGGCTTGCCATAAGTATATAAGTATAAGTATTATTACTAAGCTCTATTCCTTCATAGAGCAATGTAGACGGAAGTACGGATATATATATATATATATATATATATATATATATATATATATATATATATATATATATATATATATATATGATATAAAACTGAATGTGTGTGTGGTCAGGAATAGGCTCCTATATGGTTAACTATTTTCAAAAGCTGATTACATATAATGATAGAAGATGTATCGAGACACAGGAATGGGTATGTTTGATCTGGCTGAACGGTGGTTTATTAAAATTGTGGGGTCTGCGCTCGCGCATGGTTCACAAAGTATGGAAATAAAAAAAATAAAAAAGAAAAACGTTTACAAGTGTTTTTGATACAGATGTACATATTAATACTTTGATAAGTATGTTTTAACTTAAATAGGGATGGTATCATAAAATTGTGAGGTCTGCGTTCGCGTCTGGCCTCCATAGAATGAAAATAGGCACAAACTTTAATAAAGACTTTTCATATCTATCTGCGTAAGTATACTTTGATAATTATGTTTCAGATTGAAGAAATATGGTATAATAAAATTATGGGGTGTTTGTTCGCACCTGACCTCCATAGAATGGAAATATGTCACAGTTTAATAAGGTTGTTTAATATAGATCCACAGAATATTGTGATAAATGTTTCAGTGTGAACAGGTATTGTATAATAAATTATGGGGTTTATCTATTTTATTTTTACTTTCATCATATTTTGCTTTCGTTTTGATACCCCCAAATTCAACCAAAATTTACAACCCTTCCTTTTCATAATCTATCATACTTTAATAAATCAGTCCATTTTCTGTAGGCTGTTTTTGAACCCAGTCAACGACGGGTACATTTGCTAGTATATATGTACATATTAATAGCAGTAACTGGCGTTGCCCGTTTAATATACAAAAATATATATGTAATGTACTAATTGCGTATAAACATTTCTATAAACAGTGCTTTTGTTTATATATATATATATATATCATGGTGCAAAAATAACGTCGTTTTATATATATATATATATATATATATATATGTGTGTGTGTGTGTGTATATATAGATTAACGTCAAAAATCATTATTTTTGCACCAAACTAATATATTAAATTAATATGGCTGCCGAATATGTATGTTACTTCTAGATCAAACCATGACGGATGAAGCATAAATAATTAATAATAAATATTTAAAGTTAAAAAAGTATTACAGTGGTGTGTGCCTCGTTTATGGCGTTTTTCAAAAAGTATAAAGGGAGATTGTTCAATCAGAACGGAACTCTTTAAATTCTTTGAAAGTCGAGTCTTCCTAGTGAACATGAATATCGAACAATTCATTTGTCACTATATAAAAAATCCTTAGGTTTGTGTGTATTCCTTTATTCGTTGATAAAACGTAAACGTGCAAATTTTAATATTTTTTGATACTTTAAATACGTGTATGTTTAATATAAGTAAAAAGATCCGAATTTGTATTAAAAACATTCTAATTCATACAATTGATTCTGTCGATTTTAAAACCCATGTTCGGCTGATAATAAATCCAGGATGTTTTAATATTAATTCTTCAATAAATTTCCACACCAAATTTAAACGCAGAAGAGTTAAAGTTAAGTTTCTGCTTATTTACCATCTATTTAAAAAAAAGTACTTAAACCAATATTATAAAACTATCAAAAAATCCTTTCCTAATATCATAACGAATATATGTGCGTGTGTGTTTTGCTGACCTTCGAACTCACTACTTGCTGCATGTACAGCCAATATGATAAACAGAAACGCACTATTAGATAACTTCTATGCATCTTATTTAGTTAGGCTCTGTAAGTGTAAAAGTGAAGCCATCAACTGGTTGGCTCACGTAATATTAGGCCTTTACACTAAAAATCACGTGATCTGCTAACGTCACAGATTAAGCCTTATGGTCATGGGACTACAGTACTCTTTAACTTCTCACAGAAATAAGAGGTTCAAAATCAATTCCAAATATTACTGTATTTTATTTTCCAAAAGATGTTTTAAAAATTACATTTAGACACGTGCAAAAAAGTGACAATTTTTGCCTGAAAAAAAATTAAAGTTCTATATTTTTTAAGCAAATTAAATTATTAATTCGAACATTGCTTAAATTAATATTGCTCGAGATTCTGACAATTGGAAATATTATAGTCTAGCACAGCTTTATTAATGTTATTTTTCTTTAAATTAAATTATTACTACTGTTCAATTTAGATAATTTTCTTTTTCTTAAATAGCCTTTCCTTGGCGTTAAGTATTTTATTTTTTTCTCTGACTTCTCATTTTCTTTTTGTAAAGAAACAAGTCGAAGACATCCTATATATTTTTATTACTTATTCATCGATTAAATAAACAAATATCAATTTCAAATCAAAATAAATTTTTCGAATGCGTGTGTTCTGTTTTAGAAAGTTTTGCTTATACATTTCTGATCAAATATTTTAAAAATATAACACAAAATAGAGGTTAATTTTAATACGAAATATGAATTTTCCTAACTAATAAAATAAAAATAATCATTAATTTTTTTTATAAAACAAATATTAATCTTGATGACACTTTTTGAATAATTAGTCGCAAACTAAAATACAAATTATTCATATTCGTAATGTCGACTTTTATAGGTTTTCGGGTATTCTGACGATGAATATTAGTAAGAATTTAGGGCTCATATGTAGCTTACCAGATATGAAAACATTTGTTATCCAACGTAAAAAGCTAATGTAATCACTGGCAGCCATTTTTTCCACACCCAAGGAATTAGTAATGCGCATGCCTAGCGGCTTTCCGATAACACTCTCAATTTCCTCATCTTAAGAACAGCTTTCGGAATAAACACCTCATTTTTTTCATTAAGTGTGAAAAGCACTTGCTTTGTCGTCTACTTCGGTTCAACAGTGAGAACAAAATGACTGCCATGGATTACCTGTTAGATATTATGTTTTCATATCTGCTAAACTGCTCATCAGTCTTATAAGTATACCCGAAAACTTATAAAAGTCGACATTTACAATCCAAAAACCACCAGGAGACATAAATCAACCAATGAAAGTTTGACATGAAAGCAATCATTCAAGCATAAACAAGTTTTCCTGCCCATTATTTTTAATTGAAATTCCATTAAAATTTGAATTTGCTTCAAAACGATAAATTTTATAAAGTTTATGTTCACCACGCACCGGTAGAATTGCCAAGCGACATTTGTTAAGTCATTACAATATTATAATTTGATTCTTTTTATATCGTATTTCGAAGTCATCCTGCAGCATTACTTTACATTATAAATATTTAATTATGATATTACTATAAGCTACCCTTACAATAGTTAAATGAGAGATATGTCTAACAAAACGTTATAGTCTGCAATAAGTTGTTCATCTGTAAAGCAAAATGCTGATCTCATTGGGAATTTAACATTTGATTCAGTCTGGAATTCGTTATTTTCATTTAAAATACGATCTGGAAATCCGACACTTCTGCAATGCTGCGTGGTAACCACGTTTCCGGGTTTCAGTTAGAATATTATGAAGACACAGGTTTATTGGAGGATCAGTCTGTAGCACCTTTCTAAAATCGCGTTTTATTCATTGTCACTGGTTCAATAACATTGAATAGAGATCTTCAATTGCACAAATTACCATGTGACCTGCTGACTAATGTTTTCCCAGATATTGTAAAAATTTCCGCAATTCTGGATGGCTTCGTTAAAGAGCAATCTATGCCCTAGAAATTATGCTGTTAATATAATCAATTATGATCTTTAGCAAGCGTTATCAATCCATTGATTATTATTAATGAAGGTCAAGTAGTAGAATTTCCTGTAACCACGTGAATTGCTGTGATATACTTTAATATTGTAGGAAGCAGCTCCAATTATATTAAGAAATATTGTTCCAGCTAAATTGTGTAATGGCACACGGTTAACACCTTAACAATAATGCAAATTCTATTAATATATTTTACGATAACCAAATGCAATAAAATTTTAGAATTAAAGGACTAGCCATTATCAAACGTATTATTTAAAAAAAAGTCACCTTTTATATGAAAACATTAGACGATACCGATGTTGCATATACACCACTATCATATTATTAATGAGTTTACATTTTTTTTAATATTTAGGGAACGAGTGAATGAAAATCTATGAAACTTTAAGAAAGTGCTTACAATACTATTCAGCTACTCCAGTCAAAATATAAAAGTATTTAAACCAGTATTAGTGAAAATATGACAGAAGATAGGAATATCTGTTGATTTTAGTATGTCCAGTTATTAACGACGTTAAGAGAAAAAAACACAATATACCCATAAATTGTTTATTGAAATAATTTTCAAACATTAAATGAATGAGAAAAAAATGCTTAAAACACAATCACTGCATAGAATGTTCTACGTTTCCATAATTAGTAGGGTATATGTGTTCCTTTTTCATGAATGACTAGTAAAAGACGTTGGTCTACAGAAGTAGTCAAATAAGGAAAATGAAAGATTTAATTTACTGTTCTGGATCTCGATGAATAAAAACTATTTGCTGCTAGTATCTAAAAACTTTTATTCAATTTTTTTTTACTATAAATGCTTAAATTTCATTTTGTATTAGAATAAGGTTTAGCAAAACTACGTAAATAGTGTAGGTTTAAAGTATTGACGTAGCGATTATAATTGAACTTGATTTTCATTTTCCTTTGCATTTATATTTGTAAGAAAAGCAGCAGAATAATTGACAATAGGGAAACAGTAATCGCAGATGAATATGGAAGCATCTGTTAGCATGAAGAACAGTGTACTAGATATTATTAAAAGATGAAATCGGTTATAACTTAAGTTTTTTTTTTACAGAAACTACATAACTAGAATTGCTACAATTGATTAGCTAGTAAGAATCAAATATTTCTGTTATTGGAGGAAATCTATCGAAAGCAAATATAGACAACGAAACTGGCTTGATTTTGCTACATATAAAATTTTTAAAGTACTTGCTGGCCAGGATGAAAAGAGATGTAATAAAGCCAACAGAATGCATATGGATTAATGTGCAATATAATTCCTAGACTGTACAGTTCATGACATATTTCAAATATGAAATCAAGATTTGAAAAATAACTCAATTTTTACACGCGTTTCCGAAAACCATTTATAATAATATTACATTCGTATAAAGAATATATCAATTACAATTCAGATGTCTATTGGATACATCCACAAATTTTTCGAGAAAAAAACAATTCCAAAATAGAGGTACGAGATGTGTTATGAAGCTTGCTCGTCAGCGACATATATCCTCTGTAAGGTGTCCTGCGTTGAAGTCTACCGTTAGCACATGGTGCACAATCTCCTCTCTTAGGTGAACATGTCTCGAGAATTCCAGCAAGGTTAGGAGAATAACACAACAAAACATTTTTGTCTTATATCAGTTGTAGAACTAAGGATTATAAGTCGAAATGGACGAAAAATACTTTGTTTCATGCATTTCCCAAGTGTATTAGTGAACTTAATTGACTTACTCTGATAAAATCCGTATCTATCACGCTGGGATGAGTACGCAGTTAAAATCACGACACATATATATATAGTCCCAGTTTATTTCATTTATATACATTCTTCAACGTGCATATACAATGAAAATTATCAATCTTCTTTGAGTCAGCTTTATAAGAAGTTGGGATCTAGTGTCCGTATGTTTGAAACTTAAATTCATACTTGACCATAACGGCTGGTGGTGAAAGCGGACAGACGTGTGTGACAATCTCTGAGTTCCATCACTTGAAATTGTGGAAGGTGGTTATCGATGTAAAAGTCAGTACTTTTGCGTATTTCTAGGAGATACACAAGTAGCCATGCTAATTAGATTAAAAGAACATGGTTACAAGCCACACGTGAAAACTGGCACATTCTTGCGCGAGCAAACAGACGTGTGAATACGAAGTGAGGTTCTTATTTTTAAGTAGGTTAAATGGTACTTGAGGGAGAAGATAAATAAATACAAACGTCTTATGTATGAACAAAAGCAGCTAGAATTTTAATTAGATCCCCATAATTCCAGTAATGACAAGAAGACCGGGACCATACGAAAGAATAACTAAAATAGAACTGGTAAATAAATCCAGGAAAACAAGTACAAGAGATGACAATTGTGCTTAGATGAAAGGTTAAAATCCTAAAAAAACTGCCTCGGTTTGACTACCTGACAAGTAAATTTTTAGCATATTGAACGATGCTCCATCCCCACCAAAAACAAAAATATCGACACAGGATAAGAATAACTCTGTATCACATGCGTACACGTCACAATATCGAAATGGATTTGTTTTCTTCTCTAGCTTCCGTTCTCTCGGGGACAACGTTAGACGTGAGATAGTTATGATGCGAATAACGCAGCTGCCCAAATGTGAGTTAGAAACAAAATAATGCGTTTGTCATACTCAGCATACTCTCACAGAGAAAGGGGAGGTCAAGTGATAGCTGAAAACTTCATCTTCCTTCCTAAAAATAGAGGTAAGCTTTACGAAGATAGTCACGTGATTGTAAATTGTAAATGAAGTTAAGAAAACAAATGTTGACTCAATTTTTTTTTCAGTATATACCTCTTGAGAGGAATGAAATGTGTCGGCTAAACTTTATAAACTATAAACACATCTTATCTCTCTCTCCCTATAATATATATATATATATATATATATATATATATATATATATATATATATATATATACTAGCCGTACCTGACTAGGCGTTACTATGGCTCAATTTGTTTAAATGGACCCCCCCTCACAAAAAACAAAATTGAGTTTTTTGCAAGAAGGAATTAGTGTGGCAAACCTTTTTTTATTTTATAGAAAAATATCCGTGAGTTAATTAATAAATTAAATAGTTTATGGTCTGTTATCCCTGTTATTTTAGTTGCTTCACGACAATCTGTGAATACATAAGTAAAGGCGGAATGAAAAGTACGTAGATGTTTTTTATTTTGCTTTTGTGATAGCAATTTATCGTAGCGAGCCACATGATAAAACGAACATCCGGACACAGAAACGTGCAAGGGGAATAATAAACGGAGCGAGAAAGAGGGGAAGAAGTGTTTGGAAGAATATATGCAGATAGGAGAAAGAGATAGAGAGATTAAAGAAAAACTGTTGGAGGTAGTGTTGATGCCGTTAAATGTTTGGTGTTTTTTCTTTGGCATAAAAAGAAATGTAAAAAGCGAGCAATAGAGAGTTGGGAAGAATATATACAGAGAGGAAATAAAATTGTTGTAGATAATGTTGTCTCCGTGAAATGTTTTTTTCTTCGGCATAAAAAGAACATTACACGGCGAACAATATCAACACCAGTTTTTATTTCCTCTCTCTCTCTCTCTCCCTCTCTCTCTCTCTTTCGCTCACATTTTACATTTCTTTTTCTGCCGAAAACACATTTGATAACGAACAATATCTACATTAGTTTTTATTTCCTCTCTCTCTCTCTCTCTCTCTGTAATACTTTTCCCAACTCTGTCTTTCACTCGCTCCTTCTGTCTCTCATAGTCAGAAACCTATATGCACAGGTTAAGTAACATGTTTGAAATCTAGCTAATCATAGGACACGATATAAGTCATTTAAATCGGCCGCATTAAAAGTAAATGTAAAAAAGTATAAAAGATCTTAAAACGCCCCGTTATTAAACAAATAAAAGAAAACAAAAAATAGCATCCTGCACGGTTCGCTAACCGGCTGCAAAATCGGAAAAATAACCAATAGTATCCGGACATCTTTTTTCAGTGTTTGTCTTTGACTGATAGTGGGAGTGGCGTGTATGCATAGGTAAAGGTCAGACTAAATTGTATGTGTATGAACGTTTATTTTTTGGTTTAAGTTTTAAAAAACGATTCCTCTTGTAGAGAGAGCAGCCTTATTTGTAAAGTTTTGTAACGTCCGTTTATTTATTAAGAGATGAATTCCGTAATAGCTTAATCGTCAGCTCTCAGCCAACGAGAATGGTCGAACTTTGAGAAGGGAGAATTTATTTTGTTAAGCAAGGAAAGATCAGATTATGTCTACACGTTTATGATTCAGTTACGAAGCGTGCAGGCACAATATCATTAAAATGTGTATATTTCCTCCCGATGATTACTTGGGGGCGTTGGAGTACTTAATATTTGGGTTAAATAAGAACTACTTCCTCTTAAGATCCTGCGATTGTGATCTTCTTACACTTTGGATTAAATGTAGGACTATATTATACGACTAAATGTGTCTAAAATGTGTCGTTCCAAAGTAACATAAGCTAGTAGCTAATAGTTTTGACATTATAAATTTGTATGCGGCATCTGTGGTTGCAAAACTACGTAATTAGGTCCACCTTCTATAATCAAAATATTATATATGGAGATATATTTTTCCAGGCCATCTGGCCTTGATCGAAGGGGCACTAAAACTCACTGCTTTGGTTTCAAATTATCCTAAATAACAGCAAGGGGAGACTTTACTTTTAATACTTCTCATATATTACATCTCCCCTCTTTTGGAATTAAGGTACAATTATAAATATTTCCAGTACCAAATAATCCTTATACACTGTGAAATTTACTTTATGTATGAAAACCAAAGAAGGGAGATATAACATTAGAAATATTTAGAATCAATTCTCCCTTTATATGATTTCAGATCATTTGCAACCATAGCAGCAAGTTTTAGTCTTCTCTCTATTAAGGCCAGAGTTTGGGGGGAAATATCATTAATATGCAAAACTAGGAAAACTGATTTTAAAAAGAAATGCCAAAATATCCCATGCATAATAGCTGATCTCCTTTACAGTGCGGCTTAGAAGGCAAATGTCACATAGCCCGTTAAAACATTCAGGTCATTAGTCTTCCAACGAGCCTTCATTTATTTAATTTTACTCAATAGTCGCTGACATTTCGAATTAATAAAATCGCTAAAAAGGTGGTGTATATATGTGTATAACTAGGTAATCAATACTTGTAGCCAAATTGAATATTATAATTCTCATGTCTTTGGTTCTATGGGACAAATCTGCATGAAAATTTGTAGGTTTTGTTTCAGATTATAATACGATATGATCCGAATTTTATGAAAACTGGTAAAAGTAAACCTATATTTTGAAACCAATAAAATATGCCGAAATTTGGCTACATTTTTTTAAATATCGTGTCCTGGCTAGCAGCTTCAGTTTTGCAGCTTCGGCTGTCTTCCCTGTAGCCTTGCCAGACTACTAATATATATATATATATATATATATATATATATATAATATTATGATATATATATATATATAATATTATGATATATATATATATATAATATTATGATATATATATATATATAATATTATGATATATATATATATAATATTATGATATATATATATATAATATTATGATATATATATATATATAATATTATGATATATATATATATATAATATTATGATATATATATATATATAATATTATGATATATATATATATATAATATTATGATATATATATATATATAATATTATGATATATATATATATATATAATATTATGATATATATATATATATATAATATTATGATATATATATATATATAATATTATGATATATATATATATATATAATATTATGATATATATATATATATATAATATTATGATATATATATATATAATATTATGATATATATATATAATATTATGATATATATATATATAATATTATGATATATATATATATATAATATTATGATATATATATATATAATATTATGATATATATATATATATAATATTATGATATATATATATATAATATTATGATATATATATATATAATATTATGATATATATATATATATAATATTATGATATATATATATATAATATTATGATATATATATATATATAATATTATGATATATATATATATAATATTATGATATATATATATATATAATATTATGATATATATATATATAATATTATGATATATATATATATAATATTATGATATATATATATATATAATATTATGATATATATATATATATAATATTATGATATATATATATATATAATATTATGATATATATATATATATAATATTATGATATATATATATATAATATTATGATATATATATATATAATATTATGATATATATATATATATAATATTATGATATATATATATATATAATATTATGATATATATATATATAATATTATGATATATATATATATATATATAATATTATGATATATATATATATATATAATATTATGATATATATATATATATAATATTATGATATATATATATATATATATATATAATATTATGATATATATATATATAATATTATGATATATATATATATATAATATTATGATATATATATATATATAATATTATGATATATATATATAATATTATGATATATATATATATAATATTATGATATATATATATATATAATATTATGATATATATATATATATAATATTATGATATATATATATATATAATATTATGATATATATATATATATATAATATTATGATATATATATATAATATTATGATATATATATATATAATATTATGATATATATATATATAATATTATGATATATATATTATGATATATAATATATATATATATATAATATTATGATATATAATATATATATATATATATAATATTATGATATATAATATATATATATTATGATATATAATATTATATATATATATTATGATATATAATATTATATATATAATATTATTATATATAATATTATATATATATAATATTATGAGATATAATATATATATATAATATTATGAGATATAATATATATATATAATATTATGAGATATAATATTATATATATATATAATATCATGATATATAATATTATATATATATAATATTATATATATATAATATTATGTTATATATATAATGTGTGTGTATCAGCAAAATGAGATTTCAATGTATTGATTAGATCGCTACCAGGAGCACTACGTCTTCCAGAAGTACTTTCCTGCTCACAACACGGACTAGGCGTTTCTGCTCAATCATATACGTTACTACTAGTCGTTGGAGTCCGGGTTGCCTTCGTCATCCAACCTCAACCCCTTATAGAATGTGATTAAGGACAAAACCACCAAACCTGCCCACAATATAGCCGGCTCTTTAAAGTCTTCCTTCGTGAAGTTGTTAGCTGTTATAGAAAAAGTGTGTAATTCATTTCGCAATAGCCTTGAGATAGTTACATTAGTGGTTGGCACATTAAAAAAAATGTATGTAACTGTTACTGCATACAACTTTGTCATTTTCTTTTTTTTCGTTTTTATTATTGTATTATTTATATTATTCGTAAGATTGTACTATTGTTGGACGCGATCCTCACAAGGTTTCAACCGATGTAACCTCAGATCTTCTTCGGGTGCTTGTTGGCGAGAATCGTAGTTTGCATAATGCAAATAATGAACCAGCATTATCATAAATACTAAACGTTATATCATTTTGTTTTAATTTTTTTTTCTAAGAATGTCCTTTTCGTTATTTTTACTTCTAAGATGTCAATTTCAACTTGCTATATAAGTGGCAGGCGCATTCGAAAATTATCAAACCACAACAGGACAACATAAAAAATGTTTATTAAATGTGCAAACATTAGCCGAAATAACTAATAAACAAGGCAATGACCTGAACTATTTACATAAAATCCGGGATACCCCGTGTTAACCGGAATTGAATGAGGATTAACGATGTCTCACACTTCCAATACTTTTATTGTCACGCAAATCGGTGAGATGATCCATTTTTCAATCAAGTCTGTTGTTTGTCTGCTCTAATTAAGGGACCCATCACGATGCACCGGAAAAAAAGTTTCCTATGCCTCCCAGAAGTGACTTAGTCAACAATACGTTGTAGAGAACCGCACTGCTGATTTTATAAAATTTGGACTTGAATTAGCGTTTAAAATTCAAAATGTTAATATTATAGTTAAATTGTGGTCTAAGCAGAAACATTTATCTCGAACACGCCACAGTCTTATCAGAACGTACTGTTGTTTCTAAGTCAGGTCTTTCTTGTGCGGTGATCAAATTTCCAAAATTCAAATCCACTTTTTAAAGTTGCGTCAGCGTTACCTATGGTCAAAATCGCACTGTTTCTTCTGTAATGAAATTATTTTCTACTATCAATGTTCAATGCTTGGCAGATGCGTTCTAATATAAAACTTGAGATCACTGCCTAACGCATAAAGTACGTTTGTGTGAAATTTCGAAAATATAAGCCACGCTGTTTCTGAGTCAATAAGGAAGGGATTCACACACGCACACAAATGTATTTTTATATATAAGTAGATATTATTTTTTATTTCTCAAACATCTATATTCACACTACCGTTCGATAAGGGTGCATTCCTAGAAAACTCGTGTGCGTGTTACGTTACAAACGTTTTAACACGTAGGACACAACACGTAGAATCCGTCGAAAGATGACCAAGACAAGGAATAACTCGACTGGCATTTATTTTCGGATACTTTCCTGATTAAAAAGTGATCGTGATCATCTGACCGTCTCTAACGTGATCCTCGGTCTGTGCACCCGTTCTTCTTTTTATAGTATTTTCCTTGTCATGACGTCACTTCCCCCCACGGCTCTGTCATTTTTTATGCAGCTGACATACGCGCGTCTGTGCATATGCTTATATGTATGCATATCTGAATAGATTGGATGAAGCTTATTTGTAAATTGGCTCGAACACAAATATCATCGTTCATCATAATATACACAAAATAATCAAACATTCACCGTGACGTTGGTTATATATGCTAATAAACAGCATTTAAGCGCCTCTACATTTTGTTGGCTTATAACACAGATATATTGGAAGACGTTTAATGTATGCAATTTATTCCTGAGTTCTCTAAAGAGTAAAACGCAGACAAGTATCAGTAACAAATATGTATAATCAAAAAATATATATATACTCGTTTATGTGTATTACTGTATCAGTTAAACTGTTGATTTATAAGCAAAACTAACAGCAGATTTTGAATCCGAACCAGCGGATTAATGCTACCTTCTATGTGAGAAGGTTTTTAATATTTTGGAAACCTCATTCAGTAGGTAGCTTGCAGTAGGTTAGACAAAATCAAAGGAAGGCGTTTTCGTGGAACGAACTGGATTCGAATTTTGCACGTCAGGTTTTCAGTTCTTATCCTTAATCACTTAGTTTTCAGTTCATACTCTTAATCACTTAGTTTTAAGTTCATATCCTTAATCACTTAGTTTTAAGTTCATATCCTTAATCACTTAGTTTTCAGTTCATATCCTTAATCACTTAGTTTTCAGTTCATATCCTTAATCACTTAGTTTTCAGTTCATATCCTTAATCACTTAGTTTTCAGTTCGTATCCTTAATCACTTAGTTTTCAGTTCGTATCCTTAATCACTTAGTTTTCAGTTCGTATCCTTAATCACTTAGTTTTCAGTTCGTATCCTTAATCACTTAGTTTTCAGTTCGTATCCTTAATCACTTAGTTTTCAGTTCGTATCCTTAATCACTTAGTTTTCAGTTCGTATCCTTAATCACTTAGTTTTCAGTTCGTATCCTTAATCACTTAGTTTTCAGTTCGTATCCTTAATCACTTAGTTTTCAGTTCGTATCCTTAATCACTTAGTTTTCAGTTCGTATCCTTAATCACTTAGTTTTCAGTTCGTATCCTTAATCACTTAGTTTTCAGTTTGTATCCTTAATCACTTAGTTTTCAGTTCGTATCCTTAATCACTTAGTTTTTATCATTGTTGTAAAATTCGTTATTAAAAATACTTTAATATAACATTCGAACTGAACAACACCGTTAAAACTTCCTTTTCTAGCTAGAAGTTGTTGATTATCAGCCGATCGAATAACCTACTAACCAGTAGGAAATACGAACAGATAAACAATCAAGTTTATTTCTACTAAAATTATGGTACGTATTTGATGACCATACTCTTCAAATAAACATTTCTCTGACAATGAAACTACTATATATCCACGTAGAGATTTTGTATCGCTTCAAGTAACTCAGAAACTGTTGAAGTATCTTAAAATACTAAATATTTTCCTTTGATTGGTTATCCTGTAATATGACTGAATTTATTTTTTAGTTTAATTTCTGATAATTCCGGGGATCGAAATTCGCATTGTTATTAATTTTTTTATATCAAAACTTACTTAGTCGATAGAAAGCATCAGATGTTTTAAAATTTTATCCTGCTTTAAAGTTTGAAACTTTCTTTTCATATTGATGTACAAAAAATATTTTTAGAACCCGGCGACGATGAGTACGTCTCGGCTTATATATGATCTGCCATAATCCGTATAAGAATATAAATCATATGTCGAAACTTTTCTATGAAATCAGAATATCTCTGCATTCCTTTTAGAACCAAAATGTCGTATCTCACTTATTTGCATAAAATCGATACGTTTGCACATGGAGATATTTTGCCACACTCTTTATAAATGTGTGAATTATAAATAGCACTGATGTTCTTAGTATGTGCGTGTGTGTATGGTAGAAGTGTATTCCATTTTTTTTCTAATTCTAAACAAGATCTCATATATTTCAGCTCTGCTTTTTATCGACTATTTTATCAATGGTAAAAATACTATTTTACATTCGACTCTTCTCGTGTGTCTTTAAATTATAAAATATAACCGATATTCACACGCACGCACACTCTCTCTCTCTCTCTGCCTGTCTGTCTGTCTCTCTCTCACATATCATATACGAGCACATCTAACTTCCATTTCAAAAGCTATTCAATTAACATATTGTACAAGTAAAATAGGTCATATGAAAAGTAAAATATTGTAAAGTACATGAAAACGTTACTTGCACATATTTTTTGCAACACGGTACGATGCGTCTTTGTGTCCATTCGGCTCCGTCAACACAACCTACCTGAACTGCAACACGAGTCCTAAGCAAGATCAGTTGAATACTATGGTGCTTTACAGACTTAAATGCTAAACTTTCTTTTTAAATGGGAGGCACCACTTAAGCCCGAAAGCCACTCAAGGATAATGATTAATGGGTGTAGGGTAGTCACTGCGACAGCAACAATATATTAATAGTCGCTGATAGAATTGGGGTAGAAATGGATTGCTTAATGGGCGGTTTAACAAGAACTTGTTTACATTGAACTTAAAGACGACCATATTGTAATCAGTTGTAAATCAGGCCAGCGGAATAGTTTTCACAGGCAGACAGTTCTAGAACAGAAGCTTTGTTAATGGAATTTTCGTTTAGATTTAGACGCAGATAAGGAGTGTGGAAAACTGTCATTGTAAGTAGACAAAGGTCTCTGTGAATTTGGCAAGGGGAAGCCTAGATAGAAGCTCAGACGAGCACTTGCCATGAAAATGAGACACGGGCTCGCAACGTATCTTCTGTGTGAAAGAGGTTGCAGGAAAAATGGCACCATCTACTAGGTTTCAGCGCTCATTTAAACCTTTGTCAAGGCCGTACAGGTTGGTGCGAGCGCCTTCCGCTCAGATATGGCAACAGTGCTCTATTTTTTAAGGTATCTGGTTTTTACACGAGTAAAGGATTGCCTCTGGAAATAGATATCGTACTAGATCCGTAGAATGACGCAACCATTTCTCTGGCGACATTGGCAATATGTTTGTAAGTCTTCGCTATTTAGGTAAGGAGTAAAAGTCAGACACAGTTTTTTGAAAACAGAAAAACGTTTTTAGTTGATAGTCATTCATATGCAATGGGGATCAGAGCCTTTATGGGGAAAAGATAAAAGCTTGGTTTTGGGTGTCGTAAAAATTAACCAACCACTTTTCATCTCATTGCAATACTCGTTCAAGGTCTGTGGAGCGACTCGAAGATTTTGATCGTCGTTAGTTTTTGAAGTGATGCCATAGATCGTAGTATCCTCTGCGTATATGTCGATGAATTAAGGTAAGATCTGATTTGGGAGATCATTGATGTGAGAAAATCGAAGAGGGTTGGCCCCAATATTGAACACTGAAGCACGTCAGCATTGATACTTTGAACTTCAGACTTTTATCCATCGACGATTACTTTCTATCGAAGACATTTCCTGATATTCCATTGCTGGAAATCTTGTGAAGAAGGCATTCATGCCAATTCTATTCTTTGATATGTTTAGAGCTATTGCTATTGAGAGGAATCCCCGTCGATTTATTCACTGATCCTCTATAGAATTAGTCCGTGCATCAGCTGAAGATCACGCCGGACGAAATGATTCTGCTTGCTCATGACACGCCAAAGATTAATATGCACTGAGATACAGAAGACTTATCTCCATTATTTTTAAATATTGGGCAAGTTAATGAGGTTTCTCTATGTGTTTGAAAGCCATTTCTCTTTTATGGAGCGATTGAACAGCTTTGCAAGAATTGGTGCTAGTTCCGGTTGCAGCTTTTTGAGTACTATAAATGGAATATCGTCAGGACCAGTTGCTTTACGTCCAAGTTCTTGATGACTGTGGCGATATCACGAACAGAAATGTGAATGCCACTCAGAACTTTTGATTTCATGAAAGTATATTTTACATAACGACTTGAATTAAAGTTAAACGTGTCAATTTGTGATCTAAAAAGCAACTTTCATTTCGAACGTCTTACAAATAACTTGCTGTTAATTTTACAGGCTGGACCTTTCTGCTTGTGCAGTGATAACATTTCTCAAATGCATTTGTAATTTTAGGGCGGATTAAAGTGTAAACTTTGGTCAAAATAAGACTTAATCTTTTTAATCAGATTCTTTTTTATTATCGACTTTCTGAACTCATCAGACGTATTCCGCTACAAAACCTCTGTAATAACACTGTAAGACACATCAAGTAGCTTCGTGTAAAATTACAAAAATAAATAGCTATGCAGTTTATGAATCAATAGGGAACTCCCTCTTTCACGTTCACACAACGTTATTTTATATAATAGTGGATATAAAGGTAGTAGTCATAGTTTGTACTGAGTTAATCATTTTTGCGTGTTTTTATGTAAATAAAAATTAAATTGATTTTCTTTTTTTGTTTGTTTGTTTCTGTAGACTTGGCATCAGGTGATCCGACAATAACCCTCGTCCAGTGTGTGTGCGTGTGGGTGTGTTATTCGATATGGTAATCCGTAATGTCCTTCACTCGCTTAACTAATCGGATTATCGTGATAAAGTTAACAAGTTGTATTCTTTTTTTCCTTTCTTAAATAAAGGAAAGGATATGATTAAAACAAGAACCTAAATCTTAAACGAAAATTCCTTAACATTGTTTTGCTGTAAGAAATACGATAATGCACAACTGCACATATTATGGTACCAAGAAGAAACTAATTTCCGATATAGAATAAATAACATTGTTTATTAAAACAATATTCGAAAACAAGAATTTTTTTCATGGAAATCACTCCAAACAGGGCATGATGCCACTTGATGTAAGAAGCTAAAAAATGTTATTTCAAGGTCGGAAACTAGTTAACAATATATATTTTCTAAATTGATTTTGATTCGGAAAACAATTTTACCCCTTCGTCAGAAATATTGTACATGGAATCCTCCCATCCACCCAGTGCAGCCGTAGCCGAGATTGAACTCAGTACACGAGTTGGTAGTGTAATTCAAATTTTGTTGGTACCGGAATATTTAATGCTTCGCCAGGGCTATCAAGGGTATTTTTTATCATGACGCTATAAATTGACGAGTTGCCTAACACGGCAAGAGATCCCCATCTCCCCTCGAGAGAAGGATTGACCACGCCAGTTTCTGATTCTGGTATTTTTCCTCGTCATACTTACAGCGCCTTTCCTTTCTTAATGGTTGCCCATCTGGTACTGGCTAGGCTCACCGTTGCTTAATCTCGGTGATTTGGCAGGAAGCCTACATGGAATGAGAGGAAATGGACAAAATAAGTGCAGCGAGAGTAAACAAAACCCTATTTCCACTTTCTAATCCTCTTAAATTTATTCTTAATTATATTATTTGCTCTAGCAAACTTTGGATATGTCCTTAATAATAGGAGAAAATGCATTAGAGTATGGATAACAACGAAGACCTCTATATATTTTTTCTTTGGATGGAAAGTCAATGAGAATATCAACGGGAGGGTACTTCCAACTTATTCCTAAACAACTTATGGAATGTGGTTGCTTATCTAGCTCTCTTTTTGCCATAATGTTTATCGATGAGTTGCAAGGGAAGATAAGATGCGTGTTGGAATGTGTACTGGAAAGACTGACTACAGCAACCATAATAACGTAATCATTCTGCGTCATATGCGACGGTTTTAATAGGTAATGCCACTTGCGTATTCCCCTAGTAAGTATCAGGAGATGGTGCCGCGAGGTCTGTGCTGACTTGTGGGAGCATGGTCTCCGGAGACCGGAATGTCAATGACGAGGTGACGCATTATTACTTGCTTTCGTTTCGCTTCGTTTGTCTCTTTTCATTCATATCAGTCTTAATGGATTTATGATGAAAGATTGGTCTTAATGGAAATTGGCTGGTGGTTGTAACTAAAACCGTTACATCTCAAAAAGCAATTACCATGTAAGAATATATATGAGAGAGAGAGAGAGAGAGCGACATATATATATATATATATATATATATATATATATATATATATATATATATATTGAGAGAGATAACTATCTATATCTATGTAGATAAATATATATCTCTATATATAGATACATAGATAGATATAGATAGATAAATATATATCTATAGATAGAAAAATATAGATATATATTGATCGATGGGTAGATAGGTAGATATATATCGATAGGTAGATAGATATCTATATTCATAGATATAGATAGATATATAGATAGATATCTATGCATATATATAGATAGATAGATATATATCTATAAAAAGATAAATATATATCTGTAGATAGGTATATCTATAGATAGATAAATATAGATAGATATCGATAGGTAGATAGATAGATATCTATTTATATTCATATATATAGATATAGATAGATATATTGATAGATATCTATACATATCTATACATATATATATAGATATATATGTAGATAGATGTATATCTATATATATATAGATATATATATATCTATAGATAGACATAAATGGATATAGATAGATAGATATAGATGGATATAGATAGATAGATATAGATGGAGATAGATAGATAGATATAGATAGAGATAGATATATATATATATATGTAGATAGATATATAGATAGATATATATATAGAGAGAGAGATATGGAAAGATATATATATATATATAGATATATAGATGGAGAGATATAGATATATAGACAGATATATATATATATATATATAGATAGATAGATAGATGGATATATATATATAGATAGATGGATATATATATATATAGATAGATGGATATAGATAGATAGATAGATGGATATATATATATAGATAGATGGATATATATATATAGATAGATGGATATATATATATAGATAGATGGATATATATATAGATAGATGGATATATATATAGATAGATGGATATATATATAGATAGATGGATATATATATATATATAAATATATATATAGATAGATCTCTCTCTCTCTCTCTCTCTCTCTCTATATATATATATATATATATATATATATATATATATAGTTATTATTTTACTTTAAGGCTCGTCTCACGTTCGTATAGAAGAACATGTTTTTTTTTTGTAGATTCCAGTGTGCTGAAAAAGAATATGAAAACCATTTCCGTCGGAAATTTACCGTTTGCATGGTATGAACCCCGGAATGTTGGAAGTACGCGCGAGCACGCGGAAACATAAGCGAGCTTTTTCAATGGCGGAATCGCACGCACACTCGCGTACCTGACGGCCTTTTCACAGAGCAATAGTAATGTTTGGCGGAAAATTTCAAAGTAGATGAAAAACAAGAAAAATAAAACAACTTTGCGGGGGAGGGGGATGTCGGAAAGACCCTTTTTTGTGGCGGACAAATCAGTTTTTTTTTTGAGGGGGGGGGGGTGAAGTTGGAATAGCGTAAATAATCTCGGGAAGACATTTTTTTTTTTTCAAAACAATTCTTGGTAAATATTCAGATACGCTACTACAGAACACCGACCACTCTAATTTGTTTTTTTTATAGGTAATTGAGGTCGCTGACAACGAATAACACCGACCACTCTAATTTACCGTTTGCATGGTATTTACCCCTGAACACACGAACTACTTTTCACCATTTTGCAGCTTCCGTTTATGCTACGCGCATGCACGCTGTAGCATAAACGACGGCTTCACCAAGCAAACTACGTTGGGGGGGATTTTTTTCCCCAGGACATAGAATTTTCTCATTTTCAAAAATATATTATAGCACTTTTTGGGTGGAAAATTTAAAATTAGCTGAAAAAGAAATAAAACAAGAAAAGGAAAGCACTCCAAGTTGGAGTAGGGGGGGGGGGTAATTTATCTTCTTTTTTTTTGTTTGTTTTTTTTTTACCTGGAACATAGAATTTTCAAATTTTCAAAAAGTAACGCACCGACATTTACCAATTAGAACACCATTTAACATTTTCCGCCCCAACGTCACATCCGCCTCCCCCCCCCGCTCACGCCCCCAATGTACACAGTAAAATCTTCGGAAAATGTTAAATGGTGTTCTAATTGGTAAATGTCGGTGCGTTACTTTTTGAAAATGTGAAAATTCTATGTTCCAGGTAAAAAAAAGTACAAACAAAAAAAAGAAGATAAATTACCCCCCTACTCCAACTTGAAGTGCTTTCCTTTTCTTGTTTTATTTCTTTTTCAGCTAATTTTAAATTTTCCACCCAAAAAGTGCTATAATATATTTTAGAAAGAATCAATAATTTCGAAAAATTCGAAAATTCTTTAATTGATATTCTTCCGCGTATATATTGGGGTGGGTGGGGGTGTGGGGTTTAATTTGCGCCGGAAGTTATATTTGTTTATAGCATCCACCCAGCCACCGGTTACACGCGCCAAGGAACCTTTGCCAACAACGGAGATAATGTATGTGTATCATTTTGACATTTTTTATCATTCTGATTCCGACTTATCCCCCCCCCCAAAAAAAAAAGTAAATTGTCCGCCACTGAAGAAAAAGAATTTTTTTGAAAAAAAAAAAAAGTCTTTCCGAGATTATTAATGCTATTCAAACTTAACCCACTCTCCAAAAAAATTTAAAAAAAACTGATTTGTCCGCCACAAAAAAAGGGTCTTTCCGACATCCCCCCCCCCGCAAAGTTGTTTTATTTTTCTTGTTTTTCATCTACTTTGAAATTTTCCGCCGAACATTACTATTACTCTGTGAAAAGGCCGTCAGGTACGCGAGTGCGCGCGCGATTCCGCCATTGAAAAAGCTCGCGTATGTTTCCGCGCGCTCGCGGGTACTTCCAACATTCCGAGGTTCATACCATGCAAACGGTAAATTTCCGACGGAAACGGTTTTCATATTCTTTTTCAGCACACTGAAATCTAAAAAAAAAAAAATGTTTTTCTTTAAGAACGTGAGACGGGCCTTAAAGTAAAATGTTACCTATATATATATATATATATATATATATATATATATATATATCCCTCTCTATCTCTCTCTCTCTATATATATATATATCTTTATATATATATATATATATATATATATAGAGAGAGAGAGAAAGATAGATAGATAGATAGATATATATGTATATATATATGTATGAAGTAAATGCTATTTGTTTGTTTGCGATACTTTTTGAATGAATTATATTATTTATTCGTAGGATCATTTTACCTAATTGCGAGTTGGAAAAATTAATTTCTTTTACCACTTAGTTACCCGCAAACCAGAAGCGGCATATGTATTTTTTTAAAATATTATTATCCACTAAAAAAACATGTTTGAAACAATTCCCAACAGTATATATGCCGCTCCCTATTTTGGGATAACGTATTGGTAAAAGGGAAAATTATTCCCAACTCTCATTTATGTAAAAATGCATTTATGCATGAATAATTTTTTTATCCAAAAAGGATCGTTAACGAAAACAAATAACATCTACGTAAAAAAAAAAAAAAATCGCGATATCCAGCAGTCGCGTGAGATAGGAGTGTGTTATAGGCTTAGGCTTATTTCCGTGGAGTCACGGTTTCGAATCCCGCTAGATTCAGTCACTTTGATTAGTCGTAGAATACGAAATACGTGAAAATGGAATATATATTGTGAAATGCACGTTTTGTGTATATTTCTATTTCATGTATACTATTATTTTTCATAAGTAACTCAATGCTTAAGACATAACAGAGCATATGTAAAAAATGAAAAACAATGACAGTTGATATTAGATAGCGTTTACAAAAAACTAGACATGAATTCTATTTGAGTTTGAATTGGTGCTTTCTAAATTTTACCTGTTACCACGTTATGCAGTTTCCTTTTAGAGAACGTCTGGGTTTTTTTCTTGTCGGTCCACAGAAGGTGTATCCATATTGGCATACAATACGGTTTACCATCCCCATGTTCAAAACACATCTTTTGAAATGTATTGATTTTTTTATTTTGAAAAAAAAATGATAGGTTAAATGAAGTAAATATTGGAATTTTTTAATTTAGCAAAATTGTTATTTCTCAAACATTTTGAAAGGCACTGATAATATATCATTGTATTTAACTGATATAATTGAAATAACGATATAAAATAAAACAAAAACGTAATGCTGCCGATATGGGTATATTTAAAAGAACTCAAATTCAAGGATACCAATAACCTTATTTTACTAGTATATACTCAAACCGAGCACAAATATATCTCGTATAAAACATTCAAAGAAACCTGGTTAGTGTCAAGCACGTAGAAGAATCTTTCTTTCTTTGCGTAACTAGAACTATCATGAACAAATTGATTTTCAAGCACTTCCGAACGGCATACAAAACGGTAACTTCAAGTTTAATGTAAACAAATTTTTAACAAGCCACTCACTTTAATAAAATCTGTATCATTGAACTTATTTTCCAATCATTTCTAAGATGTTGCTTATCGCCAACTGACACCCACAAACTCTTATTCCCGAAAGACTTTCGAACCTTGATAAGCGCCGACTCATAAAGACATTTTCCTTACACTTCCGTCTTTTTTATATCATTTCCCGGAATAAGGATATAAAGAAATGACGCTTATCTTTTCTTTCGATTAAATCGCAGTCAATACACTTACCTAAACAATGCTTCCAGTCATTACATTTTTTTTCAAAGAATAGATGGCTGAATCGAATCTCCCATCATGTGCTTTTATATATCCGGGACCATCCATGTAATCACTCAGGATATGTTAGAGCGAAATTGATTTTAACGGTCTTTTTATTAGAAATCAACCTTTTAACGGTCTCATTCCGGTTAGTCTGCACACAGTTTCCCTTCTCAAGTTTTCGTTGTATAGTATATTTGACGATAGATGTTGGTAAGTTCATGTGGTCTTTCTCCTTAGTACCTTATTCTAGGCAGAAATGAAGACAAATACCAAGAACAGAATCGAATCCGTAAAAAGTCGTACCATGCTAATTTGTACATTTATTATCAACCATTAATTGAATTCCAATTCTAATTTATGTATAATCGACGATGCAGTTATTCCTTTCCAATCATTATTAGAGCTGAAATGAACATTGTAGATCTATGCTTAAGTCTACAAGAATATCCATTACGCTACCAACACCCCTTAAATAGTGTAATGACTTTTGTCGCGGATTAAAATGAGAATATTGATGATAATTAGGATAATTCGAGAGAAGAGCCGATCTAATCAATAGAGCAATTGTGTTCCGCAAGAATAATGACATTAACAATAATTAAGGTTCAAATTATTTGGCAAATAACGTCAGTTAGAACGAAACAAGTAATAAAATTTCAATTAGCAGCAATGCTTATAGATGTAAATTATAATTAATTGCGTGTTTTAGTTATTTCTCATTTAAATCTGAAGTAGAATAGATGCACAATTGATTGCTGATAACTACTAGTGTTACTAAAACGTACGGAAACACATAAATTTGTATTAAGAAAAATAGGGGAGAGGGGAATGTAAAGATGCAAAAGTTAATTCTAAATAGCATCAAGATTGGAAATAAAGGAAAAGTATTTGGTGGCATTGTAACTTAAGTGTATACATCGTTATATACTCTTGCCGTCTGCTGATAAAACTACTCAGACACCAATGTTTATCAAAGGGGGTCATTTTAGAAACACAGTCACAGAAAAAAAACATTAGACAATTTACTTATCTATACACGTTCGCGAAAAATACAGACAGCGATGTAGTCGAATACATCGTGTCCTTGTATACAGTCACACTCTAAACTGTCCCTGTTAGGAACAGCACCTGGACACTTTTTTTTTTGTTGTTGCTTGTTGTTAGTAAAGCCAAAGATACAGAAAATCTCCGGTCGGAAGCTATGCAGTTTATACGACTTCGGCTTTAAACTAATTTTTACCTCTAAAAGTGTCACTCAGATTTTTACTGAAAATCACAACTTATCAAGTCCCGAATACCAGTCGAGGATAAGGGTGTATGGATCTAAGATGATAGTGTAGTAATAGTTAATAGTGGAAATTGAGTATAATTTAATTAAGAGGATTTCTCAACAGGAACTTGTTTACGTTGGAGTTGAATGTTACCATGTTGTAGTCAGTCAGGAAGCAGACCAACGAAAGTGTTCCACAGGCGGGTAGTTCTATGAAAAGACGTTGTCCATGAAATTTGTTTATATTTAGGCACAGATAGTGATGAAAATTTTTGATAATGGCTGTAGATTTTCTAGTAGTTTGGAAAGTATTACAATTAATTGTTTTTTTTTTTAAAAAACATGCAAATTAGTAAATTTTTTATGAGGTCTCTCGTATATTTATAATTGAATATATGAAGTTCGTTTTAATAATTTGTTTTAATAGAAAAATAGCATTTTAATATAAAGTTAAGAGCGAGGTAAAAACAACTTCATAGGTAAACAAATTCTACATTTTGAAAACGATACTAATTTTTGGCAAATTCCAGCTAATCAATTCTAAGTAGCTTTTGCGCAACTAATAAACTTTTGTAAAAAAATTATATTATATGTTGCACTAGAGGGGGGAGGGATGTATCCGGCCATAAAATACACTTAACTATGATATTTTAACTTGCGCAAATTTCGTATATCTAATATATAAAAGGATTTTCCTTGTTTATATATATATATTTACACACACACACATATACTAGCAAAAGTATCCGTCGTTGACTGGGTTCAAAGCAGCCTACAGAAAATGGACTCTGATTTATGAAAGTATGATAGGTTATGAAAAGGAAGGGTTGTAAAGAGATAGCTTCAAATTTGGGGGTATCAAAACCAAAGCAAAATATGATGAAAGTAAAAATAAAATAGATAAACCCCATAATTTATTATACCATACCTGTTCACACTGAAACACTTATTACAATATTCTGTGGATCTATATTAAAAAAAAAATTGTTAAACTTTGTGACATATTTCCATTCTATGGAGGTCAGTCGCGAACAAACACCCCATAATTTTTTTATATTATTTCTTCAAACTGAGACATAATCAAAGTATACTTATGCAGATAGACATGAAAAGTCTTTATAAAAGTGTGTGCCTTTTTTCCATTCTATGGAGGCCAGGCGCGAACGCAGATGCCACAATTTTATTATACGATCCCTATTTAAGTTAAAACATACTTATAAAAGTATTCTCATGTACGTCTATATAAAAAACAATTGGAAACGTTTTTTTTTGTTTTTTTTGTTTTTTTAATTTTTGAATTTATTTCCATAATTTGTGGACCAAGCGCGAACGCAGACCCCACAATTTTAATGAATCATCATTATGCCAGATCAAACATACCCATTTCTGTATCTCGATACATCATGTATCATTATATAGGATCAGTTTTCTATAATAGTCAACCATATAGGAGCCTATTCGTGACCACACACACACACACACACACACACACACACACACACGTTCAGCTTTATATTATATATATATGTATATATATATATAATGTCTGCCTTTTGTCTCCATATATCCAAACTCTATCTCACCCGAAAGTATAAGTCGCAAAGTGGCGATAGGGGCCTCAAGTGATTGGATTTTTTAGGACCGTTCTTTCATGGGTCTTTACCTTGTTAAAATAGTTTTTAAAAGGGTCAAAAATGTGTCACAATTTAAAAAATTTTATATATTTTGTACATTTATGTTAGATTTTTTTTTACTTAATTTTTATTTATTTTATTAGTATAGTCGTGATTTCCAAAGCAAAAAAAAAAGAATTTGTTTCATCAGATAAACCAAAAGCAAAATTGTAATATTCAAAGCTGGTGACGTTACCACTGTACCAACGTGGCACGCCTATAAACTGATTTAAAATTTAAAATAAACTAAGAGGAATTGCAAAATGCATTAGGTTTTCCCTATTTTGACTCCTAAAAATCTATAGAAATCGGCTAAAGACCCATAAAAGAACGGTCTATGAAAAATCTGCGAATTTTAGTTTTAGAGGAGATAGTTAGAAAATATGGAGACAGACAGATATACATATATCTTTTATACAATACATTTCTAAAATTTGTTTCCAAGAACTTCTCATCCGTGGAATACAATACCGCGAGGCTGCTTTCCAGCTGAGAACAATAAAGTCCGATGTAAACAAATTGTTAAGACTCCTACTTTAAGAATCAAATTCTGACCATTTTTTAAATCGTTACAAATCATTCGAAGATGTTGTACATCGAAAACTAACGATCCCATTCCCTATTCTCTAGTGAGCTTGTCATTAATAAGTAGTGTTTTCTTAGTCTATATAAGAAAAACATATTTTTTATGGTGGATTTCCCTTTCATTCATTATTGTGGATTTACTTATTCTTGCCGATTTCTCTTTCTTTTTCTATGTATATTTTTTCTTAAATATTGCTCTTTTTCCCTCATTTTAGTTTTCTTTTGTTATCAAACGTATTAAGTATATCTCATAGTATATCAATAACAGTGCCCATGTTTTATTAATTGAAAAGCACCGACAGTCTTAACGGTTAACGGGATATCTGCTTCTTACATTGGAAACCTCGTATTAAGAGTACTTAGAGACTCTGGAGGGCGATTGGCATAATAATTCAGATGTCTACTACCCCAGCGCCCCGATTGCGATAAAAAAAAAATCGCTAAAATCTATGAAATGTTCAATGGATATATTTTCGATTTTCAATAAATGTTCAGGCATATTATTCTGGAAAGTAGCAACGTTAATCGATTTAAACGGGGGTAAAGCCGGGGAGTTCTAAGTTTTCTTTAGAAAAATCAGTAAAGATTTTATACAAGTACCAAAAGCCGTTATATTATCATTTAAGCTTGCAAAACTTTTCCTGACTGGCGTAGAGTTAGGCTTTTCAAATCTTTGCCCCCCCACACACTTTTTTTTTGCTTTTAAGTGTTATTTCTTAACATCGGTTGTATTTCAGTTTTTACCACATTTGTTATTTCTATTTCATCGGTATTTTTTCCATAGTTTTCTATAGTAACTATTAAAAATTAATATTTAATTTTGTATTAAAAACACTGTGCCAGTTTTGAGAACATTATTTCATTCAAAGTAAACCTCTATATTTTAAGATACATAATATATTTAACGAACCCAGCTATAGTAAAACCAGCGATTCCAATCATCAAAGCTTGTAGAAGGAGAAAATACAGATAATATTACCCAAACTTCAGTTGTGAAAAATCAATAAGAAACATCTTTTGAGAGGGAAGTAATAAGAATTCAGTCGTAAAAACTAAGGAGATATGATCCGGAGACATGTGTATGGCAACAAACGTTAGTGCCAGATCACTAATAATGACGTGTCACACATCCCAGTGATACTTGTGCACATTAGCAGTGTTCATGTAAGTCGTTATCATAATTTTAAAGTGGCAACCAGTGATGTTCCCTGAAGTCTGAGTGGCAAGTTTTTCAGTAGTACTCTCCTCCGTTTTCGATAACTTTTGCAAATGAATTTGCCTTATCCACAACCGCTTGCTACTAACTTGCATGCAATGAGCATTGGTTTTCACCGGGATTAAAGTGGTAATAAGACTGGTCAAGGTCCTAGTCCAAGAATGGGTGATTTGTGCTTTCTTTCCTCGATTTTGTCCTCCTAACTGACCTATCTCAACTAGTTAGTGTACTGACAATCGATATTGACACTACAATATTTTATTTTGTGATAAGTGTAGTTAACTTACAATTCTGAGGTTAGTTTCCTTGGATCCATATAGTGTCCCTCTATCTTTTAACTTTTGTTGTGATTTCGATTTGAGTGGTTAGCGTTTCTAGCTCATGTGGATTAGTTTCCAGATTCGATCGTTTTTTTTATTATTATTGTTATTATTGTGGTTATTATAATTATTATAATAAACGCAAATCAGTCTTACCGGATCATTTTTTCCGTATTGTTTAGTATTCCTAAAGTTATGCTGTGTAAATATTGATAGCTCATAAACTATTTAATTTCGAAAAAACAGGATGGAACTTCGAATTAAGTTAGGATTTCTTTTTATTCTTGGCGAAGAATCACAGTCAAATCCTGATAGAATGGGCTTCATGGTCTACGGACTAGCTGAGCAGTGTGTATATACGATATAGACACACACAGTTATCTGCAAATGTAAGAATTCACGTTTGCCCATTACATACAGCTAAACGTCATTTTACGACCAAGATATTGTCAAGTTTGGTGACAATTGGTTAAGCCATAAAGAGACTAGTTTACACACAATTAAACTCCACAGCAAAGATAATCAGTTCCGGAAGGACGGTAATAATGATTTTGACAAATCGGTAGTTTTGTAGTCATGGATATGTCTTCATTTTGTTCAGGACACTGGCATCTTGCCGGAAACTTTCTTTCTCATTCAAAAGATCAATGTGTGATAAGAGCGCCTTTAGATAAAGTTTCAGCAAATTTTACCCAACACAACGCACCCAATAACCTAAAGCATTATTCTTCATCAACAATAAAAGTGGAGCAACATCTAAGCCAGCAATACACACAATGCTACCCGTTTTTTTTTTTTTTTTTCACGGGACAATAAGCGGTTCCGGTGCAAATTAAAGGCAGGCAAATCAATCAAAAACCCAAATCGATCAAGTAATCATGTCGGTGATATTGATAAAAGGAATTACTACAGCGATACTATTGACAACTATTATATGTATGTACGTATGTATACATCTGCAGGGACGGACCCTTTAATCTTTTAGAATTTAATTATCTGGTATGGATTGTCAACGAGAAATATGATTCACTAGATCTAATAATTTCTCTCTCCGCCTCTCTGTATATATTTTGTTCATTGTTTATTTCTGAATATCTTTTTCTCTATTCATTACAGGCGTACGGTATTATATTTGCATCCAATAACGTGTGTTCTCTCTTCTCCGCATTTGCCTAATAATATATTTTCCGTATTTATGTATTTTTTTACCTGTGCCTATTGCCTTCTCAATTTAGGTATCAAGCAACTTAGACAAATAAATAAAACAATTGTTCAAGCTATATATCTATGAAAGTGAACGTGCCTATGTGTGTGTGTCTGTGTACATTTCCCTACGTAATAACTCTGTCAATTTTAGGTTTACAGACTCGAAATTTGATATACAGGGTACTGAGACTTGGAAAAATCGATGTAATTGGTTTTCGGCCAGAAATGTGGCGATTAAGGGGTCAGTTCAACGATTTGCCCTTTGAGAACTTTACCAAACTCCTCCGACAATTTTGGGTGTATGCACTTGAAACTTTTGATATAGGTCTCTTGAACATGGATCTAACTTAATAACTTGATTTGAGCCCAAAACAGTAAATGTTAAGGGATCATAATAGGTGGCAAAGTTTTAAAAATTGACAGGTTTTTTTTGTTTGCTTAGCATAAAACTCCAAACACCCGGGCAACGCCGGACACCTATGCTAGTATATATATATATATATATATATATATATATATATATATATATATATATATATGCATGCTCGTGTGTATTAATCAAACAACTCAAGATGTTTTTTTATCTTTCGATCTATCTTTCTCTTGTGAGATGCAAACTTATATACTTTATTATCAGTCTCTCTTTATCTCTCTATCTGTAATAATGTTGGTCCGTTGTTTAATATATACTTTTATATAGTCAGATCTTTTCCTTAATGAGGATATTTTGTTCAGGGCATTAAGTTTGCTTTCAAAGGACATGTATAAATCAGACGGTCTAGTAGAGCAGGGACGCCGAACCTTTAAGTCTTTAAAATTGAAAATCTTATTTTAACGTGTTCTTTATCAATAGTAAACATATTAAAATATATTTAATGCCATTACACCACTGTAGGCCACCATTATGTCAATAAAATATTCCTAATGAACGTAAGTTGCTTTTATAAAATTAAATATTTGGATAAACTTATGTGTTTATGTAATATATAGATTTTATTTCATTAAAAACACTTGCTTCGATATAAATTTGAGGCAATTATTGTCTGATGAACTCATCTTTAGCTTGGAACATTAGATCTATTCTAGCCACCAATGGTTATTTGTGTACATAAATAAAATTATATATATAGATAGATAATTACCCGTAAAGGACAGTGTAATTCCTGTAGAAATGTGAGTAAACGGTTTGAGACCTGTTGTCCGACTGAAAATGCAAACACAAGTTGTTTTGTTAATCATTGTTATTACTTACATAATTATAAATATTTATAATTAGATATATGACTATTTTTATATGTTTGTAGGCGAAGGATAAACACTTCTAATTAACGGCTGATTAAGAATTTTGCAACACGGTTACAAGAACTAAAGAATCGAAATGTATGCCAGATATAGTGCGATAATATTAGTAACTTATATGGGTTAGTATGAACATGTTGGTAACTGACTAGGGATAGTGTGAAAATATTGGTAGCTGAGGAGGGATAGTGCGAAAATCTTGGTAACTGACGAGGGATAGTGTGAAAATGTTGGTAACTGACGAGGGATAGTGTGAAAATATTGGTAACTGACGAGGGATAGTGCGAAAATGTTGGAAACTGACGAGGGATAGTGCGAAAATGTTGGAAACTGACGAGGGATAGTGTGAAAATATTGGTAACTGACGAGGGATAGTGCGAAAATGTTGGTAACTGACGAGGGATAGTGTGAAAATATTGGTAACTAAGGAGGGATAGTGCGAAAATGTTGGTAACTGACGAGGGATAGTGCGAAAATGTTGGTAACTGACTAGGGATAGTGTGAAAATATTGGTAACTGACGAGGGATAGTGCAAAAATGTTGGTAACTGACGAGGGATAGTGCGAAAATGTTGGTAACTGACGAGGGATAGTGTGAAAATATTGGTAACTGACGAGGGATAGTGCGAAAATGTTGGTAACTGACGAGGGGTAGTGCGAAAATGTTGGTAACTGACTAGGGATAGTGTGAAAATATTGGTAACTGACGAGGGATAGTGCGAAAATGTTGGTAACTGACTAGGGATAGTGCGAAAATGTTGGAAACTGACGAGGGATAGTGCGAAAATGTTGGTAACTGACGAGGGATAGTGCGAAAATCTTGGTAACTAAGGAGGGATAGTCCGAAAATGTTGGTAACTGACGAGGGATAGTGCGAAAATGTTGGTAACTGACTAGGGATAGTGTGAAAATATTGGTAACTGACGAGGGATAGTGCGAAAATGTTGGAAACTGACGAGGGATAGTGCGAAAATGTTGGTAACTGACGAGGGATAGTGCGAAAATGTTGGTAACTGACGAGGGATAGTGCGAAAATGTTGGTAACTGACGAGGGATAGTGCGAAAATGTTGGTAACTGACGAGGGATTGTGTGAAAATGTTGGTAACTGACGAGGGATAGTGTGAAAATGTTGGTAACTGACGAGGGATAGTGTGAAAATGTTGGTAACTGACGAGGGATAGTGTGAAAATGTTGGTAACTGACGAGGGATAGTGTGAAAATGTTGGTAACTGACGAGGGATAGTGTGAAAATGTTGGTAACTGACGAGGGATAGTGCGAAAATGTTGGTAACTGACGAGGGATAGTGTGAAAATGTTGGTAACTGACGAGGGATAGTGTGAAAATGTTGGAAAATGACGAGGGATAGTGTGAAAATGTTGGTAACTGACGAGGGATAGTGTGAAAATGTTGGTAACTGACGAGGGATAGTGTGAAAATGTTGGTAACTGACGAGGGATAGTGTGAAAATGTTGGTAACTGACGAGGGATAGTGCGAAAATGTTGGTAGCCTAACGAGGGGCAGTGCGAAAGTGTAAATAGAACGGGAGATTGGTAAAATATGCGAATTCCTCTGATTTCGTGAATCTTAGGAAATGTTATTAGTTTTAGTTACTAGGAGTTATTTAAAAATTGTTGGAGGTTATTACATCAAAATTGGATTATTTTAGATTTATATGTAATCTGATGTCAATAAAAAAAATCATTGTATTTTATTTTTTCTTAAAACTACGTTAGCTTCAATTTTAAACTTTATAAGATCAAATTATGGCAATGAGTTTTTATTAAAAGTGGATTAAGGATCCTCAATATAAGATGTACTGTCAGTATATCTCTATTGTCCTCTTCGTAATGGGATCTGAAAATAGTACAAAACGATTATGTTCGGAGAATTAATTTTAACTGCCTTGTGATAGGTATTCTTCTATAATTTATATTACATATTTCTCTGTCTCACTACTCAACATTTTCTTGAAACTAATGAGTCGATCTAACTGAAATATTGTATGGACATTTGTAAAATGTAGCGGACTAGATATGATATTCCTACGACACATAGGGGTGATTGGCGATTAATAGTTTCAAGATTTAATGCCAAAATGCGCACAAAGTCTAATTCAACTCTAGAGGTTTCTTCAGAAACTATTATTCCCATTTCGCTGAAATTTTATTTTGACCTTTGGTTTGATGAGCTGCAGCAGACGAAGTATTATGGTATGTGTTTGATTCACAGTTTGGAGTGATTGACAGTTGAATGTTATTAGTACTTAATTCCAATATAAGATCAAACTTAACTAAATTCAACATTTTGCATAAACATTCATTCTAAGTTAATAAGCGATAACTCATGCCCGTATTAATAAGGTGAACAGTCTAGTATTAGTAGAGACGAATATACATACACACGTATTCATTAAAAGATATAGATGGGTAAATAGAATAGGAAGAAAGCCGATAGAAAGATATTTAATTCGAGCCGAATACAAATGAGACAGCTGGAGACAGGGAAAAAGATGAAAGTATTAGTTGTAGAAAACATACGAAAACTTCAAAATTTTCGCTTGAATTACAATAAAAAATATCTATTAACCCTTAAATCATTAAAACTTTTATCACGGGTGTTATTACCGAATAGTGTATGCCTACCAGCATTATACAGTGTTGTCTCATCAACTTTATAGCTTGGCGTGAGGTTCTTATTACACCTATAAAGCACGCACTGACTTTACTTTTTAGCGAGAGCAAAAAGTACTTTCGCACTAATGAGTTATGTATCAACCTGTCTCATTTAACGCGCAGTAGACGGAAATATATTTATAGTTACAAAAGAGAAAACATGTTTCCTGCACCAGTAAAAGAAGCCCCTTAATAGTTTAAAGGTTGCTTTCCATGTACGTAAGGACAACTTAAAAATTAAGCAGATGTACGGGTCTGCTTAAAGGTTAAAAAAAAGATACACTTGAAATCCTTACAACACTCGATCCAGTATAACTTCGTTAAGCTTACGATATGTACGAACACTGTAACATTCAGTCTGCTCTGGTTAATAGATTTTAAAATATTGAAGAATAGGGTTTCAGTTTTTTGTTATATATATATGTGTGTATATATGTATATGTGTATATATGTATATGTGTATATATGTATATATATATGTGTATATATGTATATATATATGTGTATATGTATATATATATGTGTATATGTATATATATATGTGTATATATATATATATATGCATATATATGTATGTATATATATATATACGGTGACCCCAAAAAAGAAAAGCAAAATGAAGGCCATCTAGAACGTATGCTGTAGAACGGAGAAAAAAAGCCAAAGATCCTAGTGTTTTGATGTGATATTTTGAATATAATAAACTAGTTATGGCCAAATTTTCATTTCATTTGGGGAAAACACTAAGAATCAGCGCCTAATAAGATTTGTTGGCCCCGTTGGGGGGGGGTCACCCTTCATATACATTTTGATGGGTTTAAATGTATATATTAAAACCAGTCGAATTGTGCGGAACAGCAAGATTTCTCTTGCTTTCTTGTTCTAATTTTTTGGCTTGTGTGAAGAATCATTAAACACATGCACAGGTAAGAAAACGTAGAAGTGAAAGCGAAATGTAAACTGATCTCGCTGTTAATGTCCTTGTAGAGTTTGTCCCAAAATAGTAGCCCTTTTACGTCCAAATGGCACTGTATCTTGTTTGTGATGAAATAACCGTAAAGGACAACTCTCGCTTCAGTAGACAATCTCTTTTAGCATTAAATATACGTTTTCATCTGATTCATCCTTAGCGGTCACCTTAATTCATGTAGCACATATTTTTCATACAAATAAGTCACCAAGGCCCAATGACCACTCCAAGATAATTGTAAATGAAGATTTTGTGTGCAGAATAAGATAAGGTAATTGAAAAAAAACGATAAAAAGTGCAAGATTTTATTACCTGAAATTGTGACTCAACAAGTATTTGTTGACATTGAACTTGAGGAGTATTATATTGTAGTTAGCAAGGGGCAGTAAAGTGATACATTAAACTGGTGGCAAATTATTAAAAGAAAATTAGTTCATGGAAATTCTGTACGGTTCTCCATAAACAGAAAGAAAAAAGTTAATTCTTTGTAGTGGTGGTGCCTATTCATCTCCTTGTGAGGGTTTTACTCGTGAGGGTGGTGGCTGGTTACTTTTAATGCATCTAAAACCAAGCTCCTGTCTTTACATCATCAACGCTCTCATGCCAATCTGGCATCACTTGAAATGAACGGCTCTCGTCTTGGGGAGGCTTCATGTTTTGATAAGCTTCTAGGCTTGACCTTTACCCCCGACCTTAAATACAACACGTATATCAAATCCATTGTCAAGGTCACTGGAAAAATCGTGGGATCCTTCGATTGCTCCAGTATATATCTCCCTCCTGATCCAATTCTCTACCTATATAAAAGTCAGGTACGACCAACGATGTTGTTGCCACGTCTCGGCATGAGCTGCTAGAAGCAGCTCATACTGCTTTGACAGTTCAAAAAAGACTTCGTAGCTTAGTCGGGGATGCCCTTTTCTCTTCTTTGCAACCTCTTTCCCACAGATGAGACGTTATGAGCCTGTCACTGCTTTATCGTTATTTTCATGACCAATGCTATCCGAGCTTCAATCTATTGTCCCCATCCTCGCCAAACTTTTACGAAAAACACTCGTCTGGCCGAAACCTCTATCAATAATTTCCCCACACTCTTTATCTTAAAGTATATTTCACGAACAAACCTTTTTTTTTTTTTTTTTTTTTTTTGGAACTGCACGCCTGTGGAGCGATTCCGATTGCCTGCTTTCTAGCTGACTACAATTTGATTATCTTCAAGTCCAACGTAAACAATTTCTTGATGAACCGACCCCCTAAGTAATCCAACTAACAAAATTCCCACTACTTATGTTTACTACGCTATAATCACATTGACTAATGTATACCCGTTAACCCTCATCCTCGAGTGGACTCCGGGCCTTGATAAGTGGTGAATCCTGTGTAAAATATATATATAAAATACCTGCGGTATACTCTTATCCTCATCGTAGCAATATATGACGTATCTGAGCGGAATCCGAGACTACGAACAAGTTGCCTGCTCACATTTATTCGATTGATTGACATGATTGATTTACTTTATTTTTGAAATAAAACTTTGTTCGATAGTTAGTCAGTTAGATTTTTAGAATTCCGACTGATTCACTATAAGTAATCGATCTCTTATAAATTCCTTTCTCTCTCTTTCTCTCTCTCTCTCTCTCTCTCTCTCTCCTGGTACAATCCATATGTCGGCATTTGAATGTATTTGGGGTTTATGTGGGTTTTATTTTTGTATCTGTATTTAGATCTGAAACACTTTCATTGTCCACTTGTGAATTGAGAAAGCAGGAAGTGTTCGTTGTACGCTGCGGTTTTGTTTCCACATCACATGTCCAGGTAACCGCACGTACCCTTGATGTGTTAAATATCTATATAATCCAAGCTAAATCACACCTGGAAATCGTCGTTTACGATAATTTGTTCACCGTGCGGTATTTACGGTGATTATTAAATGATTCAACATTTATGCTGATGGATTGTCAATGCTTGTTCACTGCAGGGAAGCTTTGAACGATTTTACTTTCTTTGATCTGCATTTTACCATGATGAGCACAGAATCTATTAGGTAGTTTTACTGATGCTTGTGATGGTCTTCCCATTCCTTTTCGTTGTTCACGTAAATAGCAGAGTAAAAACGTTATTGTTACTAATGAATTCGGATTTGACACTGTGACACTCTTCTCACTTTGTCTTTCTCACCCTGTTTTCTTACTTTTTAACAATGATGCTATATATATATATATATATATATATATATATATATGCTCACTCGTCGATTTCCACGTGTGAGGTTCCGCCACAGTTATAATATATATGAGTATAATAGTAATATTATTCCGACAAAATAGAGAAATAAAAAAGGAGCAAACCAAATAATGTATTCATCAACGTTTCGTCTTTATTTCGATATTTCCTTTGAATTCATCCAAAAAAGGTCTCTGAATAAAGACGAATCTTTGATTATGACTTATATAAATTACTAGCAGTCCCCGTGTCGTTTCGTAAAATACGTTTAAATATATTTTAATTACTGCAAACTTCGTATTTTTAATTATAGTCAATTCTCCATCGATCATTATATATATTTTATTAAATATATAATATTAATTTTTAAAAAAAGTGGCTTAGATGCTGTAATTCATTTCGGATTCGAAAACATATATAGCGCTACAGCTTTAGTCGTTACCGTTTACACTATCGTCGTAGGAATAATAGTTAAAAATGACCCGACTAAAACTTATAAATATATATATGTGCTCACGCCTACAAGAGCAAATTAAGTCGACTTACGCCTAGAAGTTCCATTTTTTTTCTTTTTAATTTGGACCCCTGATAAGCTATTTTTACCAAGTAAAAACCTATAACAGAACAGTCCACAGAAGATGCAATCATTTAATCGGCCTCGCGTCAAGCTGCGGGTTTGCGTCTCGGGAGTGATGCAGTTTGAAAAAATGAAGACACAAACGGGTATAGCGGGATTTATAAATTAAATTGTATTGTACCGGATGTATAGCAGTGATTTTTAAAGTTAAAATCTAAACCAATACAGTTAACGCAAGTCTAAATAATTACAGTTTGAGTTGAATGATAAAACGTCTAAATGTATTAGACTTTAACGCATACAACTTTATATTTGTGAATGCTTATAGAAGCACTTAAAATCGACTTACGCTCTCCAAGTTCCATTTTCTTACATTTGCATGCCTTAGCAGCTATATACAGTGGTTAAAATCCAAATCACGTTTGTTCCACAGTTTCAAATCACCTATAAATCAAGTTTCAAGTCTGCATACCAAATGACTGGCGTAAAATACATCCTTTAAGAAACTCGTTTCTTATCGTTGAGCACTTTCAGTTGAATTAAGTCGCTCACTTTAGCTCTTATGCATAGATCATTATATAATGATTAGATCACTCCACAGAAAGCGTTTTTCGTCATTTCCAAATTTCAATTTGAACGCACCAACCTAAATATACCAACTTCGAATATTCCTTATTACCTGTAATGGCAATTTCATATTTTAGCTTTTGTTGAGTTTACAATCTAGTAGACTTTAGTTAAGAATATTCAAATCGTATACATGTATAGTTCTTTGAAGCTGTTTTCTCAGGTTGTGATGTGAAATAATATGTTTTTTTTCGGCCCCGGTTACGGTACTTGTACTGTTTTACGGTGTTATTTAGATTATTTGATTATATACATGTGTATTATACACTGTTCCGTATTTTGTTACTAATTTTTAATTCCGAGGTTCTACTGTAATTGGTAATACTTGTGTAATATCAGTAACTGTTGTAAATCATAATGTGAAAACGTTTTTTATTTTTCCTGTCATATATAATGAACTCTCCCGTTTATTTCGTAGTATGAGCTCCTCCAGTGCAACTAAGTTGCTCGGAAATCCACACATAATGTATAGTGGTGGATGTTTGTGCAGAGCCAATCACACTTTCAGGTATGAATGCTAATCTCTGCAATGGTTGCCGCAAGACATAACAAACAGTAGACTTCGGATTTAACATCAGTTTTCTTCAAGCCGCATGTCTTAACGAAAATTGTTGGGGGGCATCTCTCCCAGTTAATTAAACGCGTCTATACACACTAAGCAGGTACATACAACGCCAAGACTTCCCAAATAATCACCAATCAGGGACTGGCCAGGCTGATCTTGCTTTCACACGTATTATATATAAAAGGAAATGGTAGTTTGCTTGAAGCATTGCTAGTTAATAAATGTGAAAGAGTATAAAAAGCTATAATATTGCTGGCAACTTGATGTTAAAATGATTTGATGTTTACGATATGTTTCTTCTTTTTTTACCGATATTCCTTTTTGTTTCATTTCTCCCTCGAAAATTATCAAACATTACTACCATTCCGATTATCTTGAACGGTAAGTATATTTTACTGTTTTGTATTTGTGATTGGTCTAAAAAATAAATGAATATATGATGATATCCATAAAAAACAAGCGCTACATGATCCTCTTGTTTGTCCATTTTTGTCCATACGCCACATCATATTAACACTTGGTCCTCTGCATTGCTATAACCTTCTTTTATGCTTCCACACACACACACACACACACACACACACACACACACAAATATATATATATATATATATATATATATATATAGATAATAGGTTGGTGCAAAAATGTCATTTTTTTGACGTCCAACTTCAAAAGATAATAACTCCTTTCATAATAAACTTTATTAATAGAAATAAGAACCATTAGAATCGACATATGTTTGCCAGCAAAAAGCAAGTTTATTTATCCCATTAGCATAGAAATCCGGAGTTAAAGTAATTGAAGGCTGATCCAGCATCATCCCGGCTTTTGAAGCATTTTTTTGCGCAGGAAGTTGTCGGGATGCTTGAAAAAGTGATAATCGGTCGGCGATCGGTCCGATGAATATGACGGATGAGGCATAGTCTCGTAGCCCAATTCGTTCACCTTCTGCGGAGTCAGTGGAGCAACATGTGGGCAAGCGTTGTCATGGAGAATTGTCCCCTTCATATTGACCAATCTGGGAGAGATACGTTAGCGCTTCTGATGCATTTCTTCAATTTGTCGACAGTACTTCTCCGCCGTAATCGTTTCGCCCAGATTCAAAAAGCTTATACGCTTACACACATGCATACACACTCATACATACACACACACATATATACACACACATACATATACACACACACATGTAGATATTCGTTCAAAATGGTCATTAGTGCAGGTGCACATTATCCTTTTTCTCTTATGCAGCTATTGTGATTATCTGAAGTCACGCAACTTGAATAATGCGATGTAAGAAACGGGCAGTAACTATGTGCTGTTCATTTTATTTATCGAAATTTAGATTTCTCATATGTATAAAAAAAGTTTCTATAAGAAATAGGTTTGTGGTAAACTAGATATAAATCTTCATGTTCCATCTTACTCGCGGTGATTTAATGTATCTTTTAACTTTAACGTACACTTCTCGTCTTCGCCTACTACTCAATCACGTTCTTGCTTTTACTCCTAGCAATGAATTCGAATCTATCAAATAATTAAATGAGAACACAGAGTGCATGCTATTGTAAAAGACCAAAACTAAACAATGAACATAATGTATTTCCCGATACGAATCAATAAAGATAAACTAGGCAATACAGAAGCAATTAGTTTTTTGTTAAATATATTCATATAGTAGAGGATAATAGAATAAATGTACTTTCCATAGCCGTAATTAAAACGTAGTGTAGTAGTTCAGTGAGCCGAAACTGCGAGTATCACTGGAAGCATCAACGTGAGTTTATTATTAGAAGAATGTGAAAGGAGAGTAGGAATAAAAAAAAATAGTTAATAAGTAAGTCAGAGGAAACGGTGAGAACAATGTCTTTATACGCAAAGAGCAATATCATTGTAAGCCTGAAATCTCATGCGATTTAAACAGGAAAACGTATTCATTACTATTAAATAGCGCTATGCTTATGCATTGATTTCAATGATTGTGTAAAGGGGTACCAACTTCTTTGCTGTGTAATATGGGAATATTATGTGGGTGCAGAATAAAATATATTTTTTCTTACTGGGTCCAAATACTATTACCTGCAGTAATCATCACTTTGTACATTGATAATTGTATAAGCATGAAACACTAGAGCCTGTAAATAAATAATAAAGATGTATACACTAAAATAGCATTATAAGCTTCCTGGAACGATGATTGAGCCTCTTTAAGAGAACTGTAATCAGCTGTCGACCTTATTGTAAAACAACGTTTCTTCTGACTAGTTTCCTGTGTTTGTTCTCTTGCCTTGACTTTATATAGGAATTAACTTTCTTTCCGTTGTGATGCTTCCTCGTGAATACCGGACCGCTGAGTCAAATGTTATTTTGTAACGTCGTTTGAATCCTCCGACCGACGTAAATTACAATTTCCCGTATCTATGATTGTATGAGCAGGAAACACTATAGGTAAAATGAACTAATATTTTATGAAAATGTAATAATTTGTAAAAACTCAATAGGTCTGTGTGCGTTTTTTCTCCGTTTTTCAAAGTGCATCTGCTTATAGATGTAAGGGACGCAGAGAGGTGATAGGCAGGTCAAAAATCTTAATTTTTATCCGATAAAAATAGCTACTAAGAGGTGACACTTGAGATGAAAAATAGGATTTTGAAGGCGATATTTGGGCAAACGTGCTATGTGTATGCATGGAAAAATATATACATTTATACGTTAATGTCTGTTCATCTTTTAACAATTTTTTATTCACCCGACGATAGCTCAAACGGTAATACTAAGACAGGCGCGCTACATTTTTTGATTTCGATTCTAGCTGATGACGCCCAATTTATAGTTGTTTTTTTACTATTTAGAATACTACTATATATCGATTACGATATAATATAATAATTGATAAAACATAGATTCTATAAATTCAAGATCTGCCTAAATTAAAATACATTAAAGAGTATTAAGATGCCGGGATAAGCCGGATGGCGAGCTTGTATTATGTATAGTAAATATATAAGTATGTTTTCTAATAAGTCGTAACCATAGACTTTAAGCTATAAGCGATCCATCATATGATTCTAATACGATTTTACTTTTTATGTTCACGCAAAATTTGTAATGTATAATAGTGGAAATTTAATCCTTCAATAGACAAATTATAACAGTTATTGCTTATAAAAAGATTCAAGACAGTGTAGTATTGTCTTATTCCAAGGAGTACCTTTTTTTCAGGGGAAATAGTTAGTAAAATATTGTTTCATAGATGTTTTACAGACGTTTCTGGTTAGCGCAAAAAAAATTGAAACGGGGAATATTCAGAAGTGGTTAATGTTCGAAAAGGAATAAAGGCGTAAAAATAAAATTTAGATTGACGTCAAGTATAAAAATGTGTTAAATAATTTGTCTAATCAATGACGTTGGTTGAAAATCGGTAAAATTCGTAAATAAAATATGTATATGTATATATATATATATATATAATTATTTATTGTACATAAGCATTTGTTACCACAGATTTATGAGCATGTTTCGGTTAGCCAAGCGATACAGCTTATACAAAAGTAGTCGTAATCTTGCTCTATTCTGATATTGAGCACCTCTGTATGAACTCTTTAAATTCATTAGTTGTTTCACCTCTGAAAAATAACAACCTGGAATAATTATATGTAGATGTGAGTATATGTACATATATTTATAATGTACATTTGTTTGTAAATGTGTATATATATTTATGCATATATATGTATATTTGTGTATATACATGTATAGACGCATATACATAATGTAAATTTCTATGCGTGTATATATATATATATATATATATATATAATATATATTTGTATGCCTGTGTGTATTAAGTGAGGTTAAGATTAGAAAACCTCTTCCGTATGGTTCAAAGATTGCGTAAAAGACGATCTTAAAGCCTTTAAGATTGCTGTTCATAACTGGGAACCCCTAGCGAAATGGCGGCCGAAATGGAGAAGCCTTATTTGAGGTGGACTTGAAGTTTTTGAAAGCGAAAGAATCGATCACGTTGAACTCAAGAAAATTTTAGGAATGGAAATGGGGCGGTTTACCTAATGCGTTGAACAGTTAAAATATAGGGCTGTGATTTGATGCTTCTCTTAAAAGCTGCTTACATTAACCACAAAAAAAAAACATGTGCTGTGGACGCAGAGAGCTGAAAAGTCGAGGCAACAGTAAAACAAGTTTAAACACTCCAAAGAATAGCTGCTAAGGTGTCAAAATTCAAAGAAAATTGGAACTTGGCAGACGTCCATTTCTTATCATTCTGACGATAGCCCAAACTCTTGCTACTAAGCGCTGAATGCTTTGGTTTCGAAATTAGCTCATAGAACACAGGTGATATTTAAACTTTGGCACTACTACTATATATCGAGTACAATATAATATTGGCTCTATAATAAGCAATACTAAGTTCGCATCAATTAAAATGTCAGGTTTAAGAGTAGTTTACGAGTTAGCCACGCGGGGGTGATAATACTATACATTGGGTACAATATTATAATCAATCAAGAAGTAATTCTACAATAAATACGGTGCGTGCATAAATTAAAACATATGTAAACGTATTTTACGACCGGGCACCGCTGGGCGACCTGCTAGTTACATACATGTATGTGTGTGTGTGTGTGTGATCTTGTCTGTATGTGTCGCTTCCAAACTACTCTATCAATTTCTAGTCTACAGATTTGAAACTTGGTACATAGTATATTCGGTTATGTAGGACAAATGTGATTTCGTATATAGCTAGTAATAATAGTTGCTAAATATTAAGAATGGAAAAAGTACACCTCTATGCATGCGTAAATATACAGTCATGCATTATACTCCATTATTTTTTTTAATTTTGATATCCATTTGCCACGCAAGTCAGATGTTAAACTTTTGAAATCACTATTATATATTGGGTACAAAAAATACTAAATCTGCATGGATTCAGATATCATATTAAAACGCATATTGCAACTGGTAAACGCCACGTAGAGTGAGTATATAACGAGAAATGGTAGAAAGTGAGGGTGGTGATGTGTTTACGTTTAATAATTCTGAGGTTTAATACACTTGTTTAACTCAAGAAATTAATCAAGTATTGTGAAAACGCGCGTGTGTGTGTGTGTGTGTGTGAGAGAGAGAAAAGTATCGTTGTAAATTCTTTGCTATTGTCTCCGCGTATTGGGTTTGCATACGCCTGAAGTACGTGTATACGGGCGAGTAATTGCTTTAAGCAGACATATAATAGGACAGGCCAGAGGAAGGGGGTTCTCATTTCTCGAAATAGACGAAACCAAGAGACATTTTTGCGTGCACCTCCTATTGACAATCTCCTAATTAGCTAAATGGAGAAGTACCTTTAGCAATGAAAAGCCGGCCGAAACTATCGCTGAAGCAGCTAATCAGTGGCTTTAAAGATGAGAGAGAAACGAGCTATTTCGAGGAATTAATGAGAATTATGGCTAACGAATAGTTTCTCAACTTGATCACGTTCCGAATGTGTGTCGTCCATTGAGAAAAAAAATCGTTGTTCAAAATTCAGGAGATTGAAAGCAGTGCTGTTACAGAATACGATAGAGAAAAAGTGTTCGTGGTGTATGCCTTCGTGAGATAAATTTACTATATTTAAAGCTGCTTGAATGTAATGATTACAGTAATTATTATAATCATAACCTCAGTAAAAAGTAGACGACGTTAATAAAATCTTATAAATGCAAAATGCTAACGAAAACTATATATCCATTGTCAATTACATAAAAAGAAAAAAATGTAACGATAAAAATGAAGAATGCAGCTTTTCCTGGAAATGAAAGAAACTAACATTAACCTATCGCAGATTTAGCACCTACATATCTGACTTCTAAAACGTTTATAATTACAAAAGATAATTCATTTATATAAGGAGAGGAGAAAAAAGTAACTAAAATTGTTTAATAAAAATAAACTTAGCACCTGCATAAGTCGATTTCTCAAACGTTTACAATTAGAAGAGAATTTTCTTATATAATGATGAAAACAGAACCCTTAATTAAAAATAGAAAACGGGGATCTTCTCCTGCTTACCATGTAGCTGTTTCGGAGATTTAAAAACAGGACAGTTGTTTAATACATGGCTCTCCAGTAGATAATACAACTTCGAAGAAGAAAATGTTCAATAATACGGTTACTTTTTCTACTAATATAGAAAATAATAATTGAAACAATAAATAAAAATAAAAAGGTAAACGGTTACTAAGGAAGTTCACAAGACCCATTCTGCGACATATTAAGTAGCATATAAATACCATGTGAATACACATACATAAAATCTTAACTAAATTTGGTATCAGACAGGCAAAAAGGTAAGAGGAAGGAAAACTAACCATACATATCTAAAATACAAATATATATATATATATATATATATATATATATATATATATATATATATATATATATATTATATACATAGTGTGTGTGTATATATATATATTATATACATAGTGTACATATATACTATATACATAGTGTATATATATATTATATACATAGTGTATATATATATATTATATACATAGTGTATATATATTATATATATAGTGTATATATGTATATAATATACATAGCGTATATATATATTATATACACAGTGTATATATATATTATATACAGTGTATATATATATTTTATATACATAGTGTATATATATTATATTTATAGTGTGTATATATATTATGTATATAGTGTCTATATATATAGTATATATATATTATATATATATAGTGTGTATATATATATATTATATATAATATATATAGTGTGTATATATATTATATATATATATTATATATATAGTGTGTATATTATATATATTATATAGTGTGTATATATATTATATATATAGTGTGTATATATATATTATATATATATAGTGTGTATATATATTATATATATAGTGTGTATATTATATATATTATATATATAGTGTGTATATATATTATATATATTATATATATAGTATGTATATATATATTATATATTATATATAGTGTATGTATATATAGTGCGTATATATACAGTGTATGTATATATATAGTGTGTATATATACATATATATAGTGTGTATATATGCATATAGTGTATATATAGTATATATATATAGTGTGTGTATATAGTATATATATATAGTGGGTATATAAAGTGTATATATAGTGTGTATATATAGTATATAGTGTGTATATATAGTGTATATAGTATATATACTGTGTATATATAGTGTATATATATATATTATATAGTGTATATATATTATATATAGTGTATATATATATTATATAGTGTATATATATTATATATAGTGTATATATATTATAGTGTATATATATTATATATAGTGTATATATATATTATAGTGTATATATATTTTATATATATATAGTGTATATATATTATATATATATATATATAGTATATATATATATATTATATAGTGTGGATATATATGTTATATATATAGTGTATATATTTAGTGCCTATATATATAGTGTATATATGTATATAGTGTGTGTATATAGTGTATATATAGTGTGTATATAAATATATATATAGTGTATGCATATATAGTGTATATATATATATATATCTATAGTGTATATATAGTATATATAGCGCATAGTGTGTGTATATATAGTGTATATATATACAGTGTATATAGTATATATAGTGTATATATAGCGTATATATAAAGTGGGTGTGTGTATATCTAAAGTGTATATGTTTGTGTATATATGCGTATGTATATGTATGTATATATGTATATTGGGGTGTATATGTATATATGTATATGGGGGTGTATATATATGTATATGGGTGTGTGTATATATATATGTATATGGGTGTGTATATATACATATGTATATGTGTATATATATGTATGTGGGTGTGTATATGTGTATATATATGTATGTGGGTGTGTATATGTGTGTATATATGTATGTGGGTGTGTATATGTGTGTATATATATATGTATGTGGGTGTGTATATGTGTGTATATATATGTATGGGGGTGTGTATATGTGTGTATATATATGTATGTGGGTGTGTATATGTGTGTATATATATGTATGTGGGTGTGTATATGTGTGGTTATATATATCTATGTGGGTGTGTATATGTGTGTATATATATATGTATGTGGGTGTGTATATGTGCGTATATATATATGTATATGAGTGTGTATATGTGTGTGTATATATGTATATGTGTGTGTATATGTGTGTATATATATGTATATGGGTGTGTATATGTGTGTATATATATGTATGTATGTGGGTGGGTATATGTGTGTATATATATGTATGTATGTGGGTGGGTATATGTGTGTATATATATATGTATATGGGTGTGTATATGTGGGTATATATATGTATGTGGGTGTGTATATGGGTGTATATATATGTATATGGGTGTGTATATGTGTGTATGTATATGTATATCTGTATATGGGTGTGTATATGTATGTGTGTTTATGTGTATGTATATGTATATGTATTTATATATATATATATGTGTGTGCGTGTGTGTAGATACATGTTTATAAATATATACACACACATTTGTATAAGTGTGGCTGTATATATATATATATAATACTGGGCATCAATTTTTTACAATAGATTGCCGAGGGCAACAAAACCCTAGATAACATGGATGCTATGTTCATCTAAATTGTACTCTAAAATTGTTTATATATATATATATATATATATATATATATATATATATATATGGCTTCCGTTAGCGGGTTATAATCGATCGACCGGTATTAACTATGACATCATGTACTGATGATTCTCAAAAAGGTATTTAATAATTATTATTGTAAATAATTATATAATCCGTGTGACGTCCATAACTTTTAAGATTTTCAGTAATCCACACAGATTAGTTTATAGTAGTTAAATGTTTTGTGTAGAACAATTCAGACTTCTTGCTACAACTGCGAATCTCGGTTGGTGCAATGGCTGTCAAATGACTGAGCAGACCTAAGGGTTTTTTTTCCTTCAAAACGCATGTCCTTACGAACACTGAGCGTGCATGAAATGTGCTTCCTGATACTAACATAGACTATTATACATCCCGTCTCAGTAACTACAGCGCTTGGCATTCCCAAATGTTTCGGCTCATTGTTGCAAGAACCGGTGTGTCAATGGGTTTATGCATAGTGTGTGTAATATATATATATATGTGTGTGTGTGTTTTGTGAGAATAAATAAATATATATAGAGAGAGAGAAAGAGAGAGAGAAAGTAATAGACCAGAGTCTAAAAGAGCAAAGTCTCAGTTAAATATATTTAAAGGTGCTGTGCTCAGAGTATTGCAAATATGCTAAACTACAAATAGAATAGGTTAAAAGATTTATAATTGAATGTATTAATCAAATTTTCATAGGAAGAAATAGAACCAAATGCTATGCTCGGTGGTTTCTGAAACGATATTGTTTTATTTATTCAATATTTGCAAATAAAACCAAAAAGTTAAAGAAAAATAGTAACAAATACTAACGATCTCTTTTAGATTATAAAAAATATCCTTATTAACAAGTCTTGCGCACTTAGAGTCTTCCATGCGGGTTTAAAAAAAATATGGAACCACTCCCTCACAAATGTTCACCAATTACATTTACTTCTATAGGCTAGTTAAATTTTTGTGCCTTCCCCAATTTTAACCCGTTCCATTTACCCTGACCAGGAGACGATATCCAAAAATATTGTACTCTATTTCTCGATGGTTTTATGTGTAATAATTGAATAAGATAAAGGGATATCGTTTCCAAAGTGATCGGACATATTAATTTGATTTTGTTTTCCCCTGTGAAAACTTTATTAATAATTACACAACCCTTAATCTTTCTCTTATATATATATATATATATATATATATATATATATATATATATGTGTGTGTGTGTTATATAAGCTTATAGAAGAGTAGACGAAATGCTTACAGGGGTCTCGAAGAAATGTAACTCAATATTTATTACAATAACTGAGCAAAATTTCCTGATACTCAAGAAAAACTTATTTTCTATTTATTGTAGGCCAATTAAGTTTTTCCCCCACCTTTATATCACGTGTGCTTTCTTCTTTCCAGTCTCGCTCTTTTGAACTCATTCATCTTTTTCTCCTTTGTTTGCCTGTTTCTCGACTTTGTTAGTCTACTTCCCCCCACTCTTAGTTTTCTTTTTCTTCTCTTCGCATCCTCTTTTCATCGTTCCCCCTCCCATTATCATCAATTTTATCGTTTATCATTCGTCTTCATCCTTTTATCTTTTCATCCTATCTTTTTTTTTTTTTAACTTTCTTTCCATTTATCTTCCTTATCTGTTTTCGTCCCACTTCTAACCTTTATCTGTCTGCCCATTCTCTTTTTCGTACCCTTTCGTTTTTCTTCCCTTTTCACATTTGTTTTCCTCTACCATTTCTGCTTCTTCTTTATCGTATTCCTTTTAGTAGTTTTCCGTTTAACTATAAAGTAAATAGCTCTATTAACCGATCGGTGGTTTTCCCAGCTTAATACTGTCGCGATAATATTTGAGACGCTCAGTGCATCTGAATTAAATGTCAACGGATTCTGTTTCAAATGTAAAAACTACAAACTCTCGCTAACAGCCGTCTCCAATTTCATGCTGCGTTAATAAGCATTGATTTCAGAGTTGATCACTTTTGAATGTAATTTCTATTGCTGCTAGAGTTTTAATATTGGAATATTAATTCTATACACTACTTCATCATCAATATACGAAATAATGATGTGGTTTCTGCTAGCATTAAATAATCTGAAATTTGCTAATCGTTCTATTTTTTCCTTTTACTGTGTTAAGTTATGCAGTTACTGTTTCGTTGGAAACATAATATACGAATAATATGAATGACTAGCAAAGATGTGACGTTGCCCTGGATTGAATCCACGAATATTTCCACACTCCAATCTTTTTATTGTCATCAAATTCTAGTCAAACTCTCATTTTTCAACCAAATCGATCGGTGGTCTGCTCTAGTTGGGAACCCATCACGGTGCACAGGTAGGAAGGTTCACATGCCTTCACGCAGTGACTTAATCCGATATACATTTTAATGTACACTGCATTGTAGAGAACCGACCGTTGATTTTTTAAAATTATTTTTTTATATAATAACTTGAATTACAATTTAAAATACAAAAGTCAACTCTCATACTTCAATTTAGCTTTAAACAGAAATATGCATTTCGAACGAGCCCTGTCATATCAAGGACCTTACTGTCGATTTTTATGTGCCGGGCATTGCTGCTTGTACGTTTATAATAGAGTTGATTTAAGTTTAAACAATGAAAAAAGTCAAGTATCGGGGTGGGGGTAAATTTGCTAAAACAGAAACCATCATTCCGAACGCGTTTCTGGCATATTAAAGAACCCACTGTTGATTTTATATGGCCGGCATTTCGGCTTGTGTGGAAATAGAAGTTCTGAACATTCTTGTAATTGTAGGGCGTGTAATATATTAATTCAGGTCAAAATTGCATGCTCCTTTATCCATCGGATTGTTTCAATTATCGATTCTTATTGAAGACATTCCCATATAAATCTTATCTACGAATACTTCTTGGACTATAAAATACATTGGTGTGAAATTTCATAAAAAGCTATTTCTAGTCCACAGGAAAGGAACTCACACGTACACACACAATTCATTTAATATAATAATAGATATAGATTTCGTTTTTCACTTAACATAAAGTTGCCATATCGAAGATTTTTTTATAAAAATGTGATAGCAGGTAGCGATCTAACTAGTAACAGGTGAATGACGACAATGTGTACAAGTTCACTAAATTTTGTAATACGTATAAATATAATCGCAATGCTCATCCACGCCAACACTATATTAAGAATACAGGTTTTTTTTTAATTTACATATTAAGTTTTGAAAGCTGAATCGGTTTTGTGTACATTTCTCTATAAATTTAAAAAAAGAAAATTATAGCATACTAGCATGGGTGCCCGGCGTTGCCCGAGTATTTGGAAGTGTATGTTGAGCAAAAAAGAAAAAGCACTCAATTTTTTTTTAATTTGACCCCTATTATGACCCCTTAAAATTTATACTTTCGGGCTCAAATCACTTTATTAAGTTAGATCGAGGTTACATGAACCTATATCTAAAATTTCAAGTGTCTAGACCCAAAATTGTCGGAGGAGTTTGGTAGAGTTCTTAGAGGTCAAATCGTTGAAATATGACCCCTTAACAGCCAAATTTCTGGCTGACACCCGTCACATCGATTTTCCCAAATCTCAGTACCCGGTATTTCAAATTTCGAGTCTATAGACTAAAAATTGACAGGGTTATTGCGTAGGGAAATGTACACAGACAGACAGACAAGTTCACTTTTATAGATATATTGATATAGATAGATTTCACAATAATTAAGGTTTTCGTAAAAAGCAAAAAAAAAAATGTCAGATATAAACAGGAAAAAAGTGATATAAATTCAAGGAGGAAAAAGATGCAAATGAAAAGAAGGGAGAAAGACAATGCTGTTAGAAGAGAAGAATGGAAAAAGACAGGACTACTAGACAGATGTGAAAAAAGATATTTTAGTGACAAAGTGGAGAATAGGACAAGAAGGCTGTAGAAGAATAGCAGGAGATATGGGAATACATAAAAAAGTAGGGTGGAGAATACAAAAAGAAAAAAAGGAGAAAGAGAAGGGGAATAAGAAGGGAGAAAATGGGAAAAGGGAAAGGCTGACAAAAAAAAATGTTTTGTAGTAAGTTAAAAATCGGGATAATTATTAAGATGTAGGAAAGTCAGTGAGTAACAGTGACATCCTGGCAACATGTGGTTTTGTGTTATATTTTGGCAGAACTGGGGCAGATTGATTTACTAATGTAGTTTTACTATTACTCTATGCTAACCTGTTTTTTCTTCTAGATTACTGCAGTAGCATATTCCGTGATGCTCTCAGCAACCTCGCCTGTGGTTAAGTGGTTACCAACACGGACTGAAAAAAGGGTTTGTCAAATTCGAACTCTGTTCATTCCACAGAAAATACACAAAACAAACTCGCACACATTGTGCCTATCCTCCTGAAAATAAATATCATTACTAGGACTATGACAACAGCATATTCTTTTCATTGTTTGACTCTTTAGTGTGCATCCGTTGATGTCTTATATGCTGTTATATAGAATGATGTGGTTTTCGGTTGATTAACTGTGTCGAATACCTACTCGATTCAAAACAATGAAAAGAATAAACTGCTGTCATAGCCCTAATCATTACTTTCATAGTAGGTGTTCAACTCAGCTTCAACCAATGACTTGTCTATGGTAAACGTTCGTAACAAATACTCATTTATTTAAAATAAAAGTAAACAAGTTCGCTTACTGTCCACTCATGCCTAAAACTTACCGAGCATTCCATCAGAAGAGTTTCCCTCCGAGAACAGTCCGTTTCTGGAACAAGATATCGCGGGACAGCTTTCAGGAAGACTATAATGTGTCCCTTTTCAAGTCTAACGTAAAAAAGTTATTGTTGATCCATCTACTTAAAGAACTACACATTATCCAAGTTCCACGATTATTGCTTATAGATCACACAACTACCTAGAACGTATTTCTACTTATCCTAGAGTAGTCTACTGGACTTAATAATTTGTGAATTTCAAGTAATTATATATATATATATATATTGTAATTATATATATATATATTGTAATTATATATATATATTGTAATTATATATATATTGTAATTATATATATATATATATTGTAATTATATATATATATTATATATTGTAATTATATATATATATATATATATATATATATATATTATATATATATATTATATAAAGCTGAACGTGTGTGTGTCTGGTTAGGAATAGGCACCTATATGGTTGACTATTTTAAAAAACTGATTACATATAATGATAGAAGATATATCGAGACACAGGAATGGGAATGTTTGATCTGGAAGAACGGTGGTTCATTAAAATTGTGGGGTCTGCATTCGCGCCTAGTCTATAAAGTATGGAAATAAAAAAATTAAAAATTAAAAAAAAATAATCGTTTACAAGTGTTTTTTATATAGATGGACATAAGAATACTTTGATAAGTATGTTTTAACTTAAATAAGGGATGGTGTAATAAAATTGTGGGGTCCGCGTTCGCGCCTGGCCTCCATGGAATGGAAATAGGTACACACTTTAATGAAGACTTTTCATATCTATCTGCGTAAGTATACTTTGATAATTATGTTTCAGTTTGAAGAAATATGGTATAAAAATTATGGGGTGTTTGTTCGCACCTGACCTCCATAGAATGGGAATATGTCACAAAGTTTAACAAGGCTTTTTAATATAGATCCACATAATATTTTGATAAGCGTTTCAATGTGAACAGGTATGTTATAATAAATTATGGGGTTTATCTATTTTATTTTTACTTTCATCATATTTTGCTTTGGTTTTGATACCCCCAAATTCGAAATTATCTCTTTACAACCCTTCCTTTTCATAACCTATCATAGTTTAATAAATCAGTCCATTTTCTGTAAGCTGTTTTTGAACCCAGTCAAGGACGGGTAATTTTGCTAGTATATATATATATATATATATATATATATATATATATATATATATATATATATATATATATATACGCATCAAGTGCGCTTGGAAACCAAATTACCACGACATTTTACGAAAGTAAACACATATTTTAATTGTTTGAAATTCATCATTGAAATATATTTAGGAGTCAAACTCAATCCTCAATATTTTTTCTTTTTTTTTTTTTTGTTCTTTCTTGACATGTTGTAACAGAACTCACACCCCTGACGATAATCTCGCATAGCCAGCGCACTGTTCCCGACATTTCGAAATACAACCACTGAGAGACAACGCGCGGATCCGTACTACAGACTTATTTCTCAACTTTACAACATGTCACGAAAAAAAAGAAGAAGAAAGAAACAAAACACTGAGGATGGAGTTTTAGTCCGAAATATGTTTCAATTATAAATTTCAAACCAGTAACACATCTGTTTATTCTCGTAAAATTATGTGGTAATTTAGTTTCCAACGCCCTTGATGCGTATTTTGTTTTTTTCTTTTAATCAAATTAACATAACGTTTCTATAACGGAGATCACACTAACACACACATACATATATATATATATATATGTATACTTGAAATTCACAACTTAATAATCAAGAATAAAAATTAAGTTTACACGCCAAAACCTTCTGCAAACTTAAAGCAAATATTAATATTTATATAGAAATCCCAACCAAATAGAAAAGCTGAATATAACCAAAATAGGAAATAGAGCATGTCATGGAAGAAAACAGTTTAAAACTGTAAATTATGCTTTATATGAATTTATTGTTCAAGAGAATAGGCTAATACTGTGTCATGAGTATCATGTCGAACAATAAATCCATGTAAAGTATAATGTGGTCGTTATTTATAAAGCGATAACCAACCGTAATCATTTTCTCATGAAAGTTTGAGTTCATAAAATATTTTTCTTCGACACGATTAATCCATTGCTTTGATCGCTTACTGCTCTAAAAAATTTCAGTTTGCAAGGCGCTAGAATTCACTCGCAAAAGGGATTAAAGTTTAACTGTATTTTCATTCAATTTTATTGATTCATGTTGTTAAACACCGTGTAAATATACACATCCAATCTCTCGATGATTCTTTTTACTGATTTTATGAGGGCTTTACCAACAATATATTTTAAACGTTTGTTATAAGTAGTTTATACTATATTTCTACTTCGTTATCTTTGAGGCTCTATTAACACGACGGTGTATTTTAAACAATATTGGTATTTACCGATCACGTGTGAACTCGTTTTCCTAGAGGCTATTAATATTGACGACTGTTTGCAGACTTTACTAGGATCCGCTTTGCAAGAAAATGATCATTTCTTTATCGTCATCTTTATTAAGAATTTACTTTCAGTAGCATTCTACTTCGTGATTCCCTTAATTTATCCTAGAGTTTCCACATTTCACGACCGATGAATAATAATAATTGATGGTTTCTACGTCTGAATCTTTAAATTTTATAGTTGTCTTCTCTTTGTCAAGTAGTATTTTTTAGCAAGTAGTTTCAAACCTTGTTTGGAGAGATTTTATTTTTTTTAAATAGAAGTTAATGCCTTAAGTCTTTATCAGAATTTGAATACTAGAAATGAATTTACATCAGCTATGCATTTTAGCTTGTCATCAAGTTTTTTTGTTTTGTTTATTTTTTTTTTTTTTGCGTATATTTCAAAAAAAAAATATAAGTAGTTTATTTGGATTCCTCAGTTTACCGTTCTTATCTTTTGTGTAAGGATTTTTCCATGTTTCTTGAAACGTAGTAGATAGATCACTTACAACCATTTAGGGGTGACGGGACGAAAGCATGCTACCACTTTAAATTAAATAAAGGGGTCCGTTCGCAATTTCATACAGATTGGAGAGTTCAACAACGCACATGAAAAAAAGGTCGGAGGTTACATCGACCGAAACATTGTGATAATTAAACACGATGAGAACAGTAGTCCTAAGAATCATAGTTTCTGAACGCTGAGATGTGGATTGATTATTAGTGCTACTACACAGTTGTACTTAAAACAGGAACACAACTCACATATAAATGAAACTATAATTTCATTATATAATTCAAAGTGTACTCTTCAAAAAATGTCCGCCCTGTTTGCATCACTAAAACTGATTACTCATATATTGCCGGTCCTGTCGGTGGGGCATTAGAATACGCCGACTGCCCCCCCCCCTGCAGAGGGTAAAAGTCCTTCAATGGGGGTCCTGGATTTGATCTTAAACTATATCCAGTGGTGAGGCCCCAGCTTGTGGACTTTGGGGAGTGTGGAGCCACCCTTTAATTACCATTGCTCCCAGGTCCACTCTGACCCGGAGTGGTAGTACCTGTTAGGGTCTCAACTATGGGTTAAATAGAAACTGACGTGAAAACAACAAATATATTCTATTAAAAAAGAATTCGGCATTAAATTACCCGAAAAGCGTTGATATGCCGTAAAACAAAAACAACCAACCAAGCATATATTTCCATATTACCGATAATTGCTAACATCTTTCCCCATCGTTTCAAAATATGTTTGTCAGGTGTGGAAAAACCATGGATTATGTAAATTGTTTACTGAAATAAAATGCAGGGCGTTTCAAAAATACTTGGGAACATGTTAACATTGAACTTCTCGAGAACTAATGACGATATAAAAAAAAGTATCTGATATTTACAGAAAGCTGGTAATCTCAAGTTTTTCATGGAATTTTCAAGTGTTTTATGACACAACACACATCAATTCTTTCCAAACGCCTCTCAGCATTGCGTTGTAAATAGGTGCAACAGCTTCTGTTAGTCGGGCCTTGAGCTCATTCACGTATCTTGAAATGGGAGGCATATAGATCATTCTTTTAAAAAATCCCCTTAAGAAATAACAAGCTGTTTTCCGATTTTCTTCCGAAATGCATGTTGAACAAGTGTTCATGATTTGGTAAATTCACACACCCCTTTCTGGTTAAGTGAGCGCCATTACTTACTCTGATAAGAAATGAAAAAGATCAATAGCTTTTCAAAAAATCTTAATGTATGGAGCTTTAAAATGGCGCCACTTTCATCTAACTATTATTTCTAGTGAGGCATGTATACGGACTTGAAATGAATAGTAAATTAGGTCCCAATAATCATTCCATCTCGGGAATAACTTTTTGTCAGAAACTACATCTTATTTTTTGTTACTTTTTTTGCCTTCGGCTGGAACATTTATTTTATTCTAGATTTTCATTCCTTATTATCTTTGAGAAAGTATATACATGACCACCCTGTAATTACCTGGTAAAAATCATGCTTTCGAGATAAGAAAAATTAATGAAGCAAGAAATGCCTATTTTCTGTCTTACTTTCAGTTATCTTTACTTCTAATTTCTGAATCTCCTCTTCTGTACACACACACACACATGCACAATATATTTTTAATTCTTAGTGACAATAAAAACAACTTAAAAACAATTCTTATTTGTTGTACCTGTTCCGCAAATGTGCTTCACGGAATTTTCTAAGACATTTAATATGCTGTTTATTTTTCGAGTTGCCTATCGCTGATACTTTATTAGGGTCGATCTACTGAATTGTTTATCGTATACTTAACATTAAAGAATGAACATTAACCAAAATTCGCTCGTTAGAAAAGTTCAGTGAAACACATTTGTTTCGGTATGAGAAACAATTTTCAGCCTAGCTAAATGGCCGATATATTCGAGGTCGAACCTAAATCTCCATTTTGATTAGCTGCTGCACCAAAGCGCCACTTGATTTTCAGAACTCATCCATTTACCATTCATACATATGTTTTTTGTTACTTTTTTGCCTTCGACTGGAACATTTATTTTGTTCTAGATTTTCATTCCTTGTTATCTTTGATAAAGTATATCCATGACCACCCTCTATAAAGCTGAGTGTTTAACAACGGTCGTAAAGTACAATTTTTTAAAAGTATATCATATAATTTAATTCAGGATTGAATCCCAGTCTATTAGCCTATAAGAAAACACTTTTACAGTTATTTAAAATGGACCATTTACACCTTTAAATGGTAGAACATTTTTATGAGATACTAGTGGGCTCCGCCTGGTTTTTCCCGGTCGAAAAATAAACTTAAATATATATTTAATTCGTATTTATTATGAAAGCTAATTTCTGCTGAATGATATATTCTGCCGAATATATAGTACTGATCTCAAAAGTTTAAGAAAAACAACTGGAGTGCCATCTGGTAGAATCGAAACCTAAGCATTAAGCGCCACAGTCACGTTTCCTGTCGTTTGAGCTATCCACAGATAGATAAGATGGATGAAAATAATCGAGATAAAAGAACTTCAGACTACCTTTAATATTTTCTCATGCGCAGAAGTAACAGAAATATGTCGGCAAGTTGAAATGAACAGTTTGCATTTCAATTTGCCGATATATTTCTCTACGCATTATTCATCCACCCAAACAAATATTTTACTCGTAATTAATCATCCTATTACTATATTTTTGTTAATTTCAGGGTAATATGACCCGTAGTTTAAGAATTTATCGGTTAAATATTTACATACTAAACACACATACAAGGGGCCTTCAATAAGTTTCCAGATTTTTTGTCCAGGCATATATAATTGTCGTAGATTCTTGAAGCAGGTAATGCAGGTTTTGAATCCCGAGTTCGAATATGTTTAATCAATGATCTCAAAAGTTGCGAAACACAAGTGCTGGACTTCCGGTCTGTGGCTTTCATGTCTTGTATGACCAGAGCCTTATTTTTTGTATGGAAATAATTATACATCATCACACATTTAAACACATTTAATATATATATGTAAAAAATGTTCATAAATATCTATTATCTATCGTCATCAACTAGCCGTTAACATACGGTGTTAATTTAGTGTATAGATTTTCAAAACAAAACTACATTTGTTCTGTTACTCATATTAAGCGCCATCCCTTATAGATATGCAATACTATTCAGCTAACTATATTGGTATTAGAATAGAAAAATGCGAGCATGAAAAGTAATATGGTTAAGCTTAAACATGGAAAAGTAAAGGACTAATTGTTTTATCTGGAAAAGATAAAGACAAGATATTTTAGTGGAAAATAGGATAAATTCATAATTTAAAATATTGCTTCATTAAGAATTGATTATATAATGTTTTAAATTGAATTTTAAAATATAATTATTAATGCTGCAATATTTTAAGTTATAAATTTATCATATTTTACTAGAATACCTTGTCCTGTTCTTCTCCAGTATTAACAACTAGTTCTTTGTTTCCATGTGTAAGCTTAACCATATTACTTTTCATACTCACATTTTTCTGTTGTAATCCATGCTTTCCACAGGCTTCCAATAAATTCAATTGTTCTTTGTTTAATTTCAATCTTATTTTTTGTCCCCCCATAAACACATATAATTAGAATGTACAGCACTCGTCTGCTTTAAATAAAATCCCCACGAATTATCTCCCTTTCATGCTTTCATTAGTGAATTAGTAGCAACAGTAGTCGCTGGTTGCTATGAAAATGATTCATAAAAACGTCGCTCACAACCTTATATATTTTTACGATTTTGAACACCAGAAAATTAATATTTGTTTTACTGAACGAAAATTGTTTTTTTTTTTCACAATATAGCTGAGAAGGTTATCTATAAAGTGTAATAATTGTTTGAAATTTGATCGAAAAATGAGTGAACGGTGAAACTTTTAAATGACTAAAACTGCCACTAAATCATATATACAAACACTACTGTGTTTGAATGGTATATTATATGTATAGCCTTACATTTTCTGTCTATAGTATCTCTGCAAACATATTTCATAAACATATAGTTCATTTTATTTAATATATTACTTATATATTGTTCATGTGTTTTCTTTACATGCTGAATATATGCCAAAAAATGACCAACTTACCGAGTTGGTCGTTCCAAAAGACATGCATCCTATTTTCTGTCTTTTAAATAAAAAGAGGTTGAAGAGCTACGACGAACTTTTGTGTTTCAAATGTTAATTTTCTATATAGTCGCCACCATTCTTAATTTACTAACACGAGCGAAGGGACAGTGGTTGTATCTCGGCGTCCGGAACGCGCTTTGTCACTCAAATCTCTGTCGCCACTTTTAAATCGATGAATCTATCTCCTAACGGTTCTTACATCAACTGCATCGGCTAATAAAAGTCGCCGGTAAATGTTGACTGGTTCAATTGTTCTGCTTGGAGAAATTCAATGACGCATCTCTGCTTCTAATTCGCGTACAGTACAAGGAGAGTCTTTTTGTAAATCTCACACCGTCAATATCTGCAATGAAGTGAGGAAAGTTTTAGGCCATGAAGGTAATTACATAAATGCAATTTGCATTCTTTTCAGATCCATTAGAGTTGAATATAAATAGGATGCGTTAGGTTTGGAATGCCGCTAATATATACAAATCACTGTACAACCGCATACAATCATGTGCCAGCACGCAGGAAGTTGGACATAGATTCCACATGAATTTAATATAAATAATTCGTGCAGGCTTTTAAATATACGTAAACACACAGGCACATACACAAATATAGAATATACATCAAGTCATTAAAGACAAGTGTCAGATTTTATTTTTAAAAATATTGATTTTAAATAGTTGTAATCAAGTATGTCTCTTATTTTAAATATGATGAAAACATAATTCAAACCGGTATAAATGCGTACAGATTCCTAGACAAAATAATTGATTTTGGAATATGTTCATAAATAAAACCAAATATCACAATGAAACCAGCACTTTTAAACAATGGGCAGGCTAATCAAGGACAAGAGTTAATGGATCAATGATTGTGCAGTGGTCACTGGGCCAGCATAGTAATCATTAGTGGAAAGAAATTGAGTGTAATTTGATCATGTAAAAACTTGTTTAAATTGAATTTCAAGACTCTCATATTGTAGTCAACCGGAAAGAGTTCCACGGGTGGGAAGTTCTAGGAAAAAAAAAAACTTTGTGCATGAAACATGCGTTTAGATTGAGACACAGATAGTGGATGAAATTGTTGATAGTGTATGTAGACGTGTTCTGAATGGACGTTTGGCATTAGGGACAGACATTGAAATTCACACTAGCGCTTGCTATGAAAATAACGTTAGAGCAAAGACATGTTCACAATGTCTATTCTGTGACGTCGGGGAAAAGAGGGCATCACCCACTAGGTTGAGAATTCAGTTTGGAACTTTGTCAAAGCTTTTAAATTTATATTCTTTTATTGCTGTATATTCTGTCGCCCTGTTATTCTTCAAATACAAATAATGTATACCTACTTGATTCTATTCAATAAAAATGTGTTTCCTTGATAATATTAATCTAATACATGAAAGCTACTTCACGAGCCTTCTGTAGGAAGACTTGCTGGTTTTCATCTTCTTGCATAGTTGCAGAGTGATTAGAAATTATCTAACTCATCTCAAACATTCTTAAACATATTCAGCATAACTCGACAGGTATGCATCATTCATACAGGGCTAATTGGAATCGAGCGAGAATTCTCTGATTCATTTGTTTTCGTTTGATATTTATTGATTCATAACATGTATTTTATCTATTGTATAAATCTCACCTGTCTGTTTAAATGTATGTATGTATGTATGTATGTCTGCCTAAAACTTTCGACAAAGCGAAGGATTTTCAGAAAATCGGTATCGTTTTGAAGTCGACCCTTCGGACGACAAACATGCGAAAAATTGGCTAAAAATAATAATTCCTTCACCCTCTCTCGGGCATTTTTCTACAAGATGGTCTCTTTTGTCCCCGATATTTTCAAAAGTCATCCCCTCTTTTCGATTGACTAGCCTTAATTTATACCTTCGTCACTTCCGATTTGGCGAGGGACGTAACCACACTGACGTCACGTTTTCTATTTTTTCACGTTCTTTTCCTCCTTCGTGGTTTCGTTCTTTTCCTCCTTCGTGGTTTCGAGCTTGCCTGCCTACTACCACTGTTGTTTTGCTCAACAGACACCTCCAAACACCCGGGCAACGTCGGACATCCAGGCTAGTATTCAATAAAAAATTTGGACTATGTAATATCTTATTTAACCATTGCTCTAATGACAAATCACTAAACATATTTTTTATAGTTATGTATGTTTATATAGTTATAATATATATGATCGTATGTTCGTGTGTGTGTGTCCAGTTTGAAGCAAATCCAATTTCTTCAAAAGAAACGGGACGGTGTTGCTCCTTCCATGGTTGAAGACTTTCTCTTGTGCCGCTTGGACTTGCATGTGCACTTAAAACTTGAATATCATAAATCAGATGAACAGTATTCGATGTGAACTTCAAAGAAAATTGATTCTGAGATGCGAATAAAATCGCCGGGATTTATATCTCGCTTAGGAGATTTTTAGGAAAACCCACATAACAATAAATGCGGATTTCTTCTTTTCTTTTTAAAGTTAAACATGCAGCTATGCCTTAAATAAAAATTCTGTGATTAGAAAATCGATAGAACGAAAAATAATCTCGAGTCTGTCGGCTTTAAATTCGCTGAACATTTCAATTTGAAAAGAAAACACTGAAGTTTGTTCAGGCAAAAGAGAATTCACATAATACTAATTCAGTGGAATCTACTTGACCAGTATAATCGGCATTTATCTCCTGCTTTATTTAATCGTTGAGGCGCCAAAAATGCCTGATCTCAAATTTTCTACAGTCTTTTTGGGCGTGTAACTCGGCGCTAGCCCTGCCCCTTCTCAATTGAGATCTATCCGTCGACTTTGTCTGCTTCTCCTGTTCTTCCTGTTTTTGCGAATTCTTGAAGGATTCTTTACGAGACTCGATGATCGTGTGAAATTGCCTGATAACTTCATTTGTTAGATGACGGTGCTCCAGTGATTAACGACACGGCCTGGCAACTTGCTGTCCTAAGTTCGAATCCAGTTCGTTACATAACATCATTTTCACTTAGAATATTTGTAAACTTTACATGGTCCATCCCGTAATCCCCGATGTCTTTCTAAAAAAATAATTCTGACTAGAAAAATATCGGGGAAACCAATGCCAACAATATACTTTTCGGATTCATACTATGTATTTGTACGGGTTCATACTATAATTTGTTTCATCTCATCTGTAGATTTTCATATGACCCGACTACATGCCTGTTTGTTCTTCACTTCCCCATTGATAATATAGTCTTTGTATGAGATTTTGAAAATCTTAGGGAAGCATCTCATCTCTGTTGTATTTATCATCCAGTATTACTACTCACACGTGTACGAAAATATAAAAAGCCTTAAACTTATTTGTTTGTCGTTTTTTTTTTTTACGTTATTAAAGTACTAGTTATTTTTAGAGAGTATGGATCCATTTCCATGATATATTTTCCTTATATTTGCAGATTATGATAGCGTGTGCTGTGACTGCGCTCTTATCACGGCGTATATCTTGAAGTTGATTCTTGTATTCTATTTAGTCATATGTTTTGTACACGTGAAGCCATGTTTTTCTGTATGATTTGGGGCATTATTTTTAGACTTTCTTTATTTTTACGCTAACATTTACTGACATTGAATTACTCCTCCGGTTCTATACGCGGTTTCAAATTCGGAACATACTGTAAAAAGTGTAGCATTATTTTGTCATGAATTTTAATAAGCCAGTAGCTGGTTGTAAGGTGACGTATATAGGTATGGTCACTAGTATAAAACTATTATATAAATATCAACATATAATTATGTGTCAGTAAACATTTGTTGTGCAAAAGGTTATATTGGCATATGTATGTGTGAGGGGGCATATATCTATACTAACAAAATATGTTAAATTATGTTCTGGGACTGAATTATATTTCTCAGAAAGTGTGTCAATATTTATGATGACACGTAATTTGCAATTCACTGAACAGGGTACGCAATCCCATACATGTATAAGAGCTAAATACGTCTTGCTATAGAATAGATCAGTGACTACTTTTGGACCCTGTCTAAGAAGGTAATACTAATGCCTCAGGCCAGATGTGGCAAAAATACTCCATACACAGTCGAATGGTGAATTTGTAGATCAACAAAGTCCAATAAAAATAATACTAATAGTAGTGCTTATTTAAAATTCAATTAAAAAGCGGAGATAATTCACGGATTTAAGAACGAATCCAAATAAGCACACATAACCTAAAAATAGTTTTAGATAAGAATTGATATTTTTTTTAGTTGGATAATACGAAATATTATTCGCATTTTGAATGTTATTCTCACATTTCGTTCGAAATCTCCGATCTGCTTCAGGTGTGTTTTGTCGAGCCCTGCAATGTTTATAGAATTTCAAAGTGAACTCTTCACTTAAGCCATGATGAGTATTGTTCTTGTTCTATCAGCAATAGCAGGGTAGTAGTCGTAAGTAATTTTTAATTATATTTTTAATAGCTTCCATTTTCAAGATTGTACTTTCAATGTACAGAAGAATGCCGCTAATCACAAATTATCCCTTAACATGTTATTTATTGCATTACAGATACTTATCCTCTCGAGACAGCTGATAATAAGAATATTATTAACTATTGAAACATATACACTGCTACGGGTGACGAGCGGAGAACACAATCTGCCGCTGTTGATTGAATAAATAATTTTGTTTAAAATTCATACATGTTTCTCGGGATGGACAAGTCGCACCTAGAGATGGTTGGATGTTACTTTGACCTCAAAGTTGTGACAATAGCTTTCAAGAAATAATACTCATTTTATTGCATATATTATAAGAAATGCCCATAGATTATTGATTTTTATTCTTTATGAAAATAGCTGAAAATAAAGTTTTCTGGTTCAAGAAATTAAAAAAGACATTAAGATCATATTGACAAAGACTATAAATTCTTTATCTGAATCTTTGAAAGATCAAGGGTATAAGTACAAAAAAAAGACAGTAGAAAAAGCTAGAAGCTTACTAAAAAAACAAAGAAGCCTACAAAACGAAGCTACTGGAAAGCCATGTTACAATGACGCATCCTACCAGCGAATGGATTAACCACTAAACCAAACTAGTGAACTAGCTAAAACAACAACAAAAAATAGGGAATAGATCAGGCAATACCGTTATAGTAATTATAGGAAAAACCGAGACTGCGCCCTTTCTCTCGCAAACGTGATGTTGCTAGAGAAAGTTGTGTATTTTCATAAATTGTTGAATGACATCTAATCTAATATCGTTATTTCCATGTTATTTATGTACGTATTAGTTTTTCACTGTATGCAGTGAATATAAATGGTGTACACGCCTTTGTTTAAATGTCAAGTTTTTGCGATGTTAAAAAGAAAAGAAACTAATAGAAATCATTTCAGAATTTGTCATCTTGTTAATTTGGCATTTTTAAAGTAGATAATTCAATCGGGGGGGACAAATTAAAAGGTAAAGTAAGCATGCAACATAATGTGGATGTAGAAGTGCTCATATCTTGTTAGAAGATCCGTCCGTTACTGTTTTTTTTTTTAGAATTAGCTTATCACATTAAAACAGACGTCAAATGGTAATCGGTGCACACGTGCCGTCGTTTGAAATGTCTTTCGTTAATTCGAACTAACGTTCAGTGGTTCTCCTAAAATACTTCTGACAATTTGTCACTTATATCAACAAAAGTACGTCATCACAAAAGCCATCCTAAATAGGGAGTTTGTAATAATAATAATAATAATAATAATAATAATAATAATAATAATTACCGGAACCAGTGGAAATTCCATAGAGGACTCATTCATATGTAATATATTGAAGTTAGCATTGTGTAGATGTTCAGTGTAAATGGAGATACTCTGATATTATTGTAGCATTTTTGTTAAAACTGCAAAAGTATGTATCTAAGCTAGCACGAACGCCCGGCAAAGACCGTTCGTAAAGTACGCTTGAATGTATTTTAATTCTTACAGATTTCGTATATATTATTATAAGAGTTAATGGTCTATCGATTTTTTATATCATAATGTTGCGATTTCAAAAATTAAAAAAAATATCCATATGACTTGGGTGCATGCAAAACCGGAATAAAAACTTATATATATATATATATATATATATATATATATATATATATATATATATATATATATATATATATATATATATTCCGAGTTCCTTCAGCTATAACCAAAACCTATGAAGAAGTCTAGGTAAAATTACGGATGACAATAAAAAGGACATAACAATTAAACGACTTGGATGTAAGTGTGACACAGAAAAAAAACACACGCGATCGTATTAATATAATAGTAATAAAATGGTGGACAATTAGTTTTTATATTTATTTGCGGACAAGTATTCTAGAAAGTCTTTTCACCATGTTTGTGTCAACTATTCCTCTAACCTTTTCCAGGTGGTTAACCGCGATTGAATAAGAATCCTGAGTTTCTGAACTGTATCCTTAGTGATTCCTGCCTTCTATAGTTGTTGTCGTCTCGCCACGTTTTGGCCAACTAATCATCTGGTCGGCATTTGGTGAGATTTGAACCGCTAACTTCAGGCAATGGTGACCTTGTACTGTGGAGATTAAACATATGTACCCACTGCGCCAGTGGCTCCGAAGAGTGATCAAGGATGGATATTTTGGTCTTATATATATATATACAACTTTTTTTTTATTTTCGTTCTTGTCTGGTCTTTCATGTTCGGGTGTGTACCCAATGTTATATTATTTTCATTATTAGATTTTATTTTAGATGAGTCAGTTATATATTTATTTATTGCGAAACAACAAGTATAAGATAAAGATAATGCCCCACAAATAACGAAATTACTCATCTCAAATTATTCCACTAATAAACTGATTAGTTTACAGGTTCTATATTGTTTTTAATAGGGTCGATAATATATATTTGAATTAAACGAAATCATATTCACTTTGTTGTTACATTAATAATTTACAGCGGAGTAAATTTCCAACCTTCGTCAGATCCATCGTTTTGTGTGGTAAAGCTAATAGTTGAAGTTGATTGTTAACCTTGAGATTCTATTGGAAATTAGCAATTGAAACCATTATTTAAACAGCGGCAGGAGATTAGCATAGAATTATTCCGTAACATATAAATCCTTCACATACAATCAGCTTTAATTGACAATCTTCTGAAGGAGTAAGGCTCCGCTCCTGCTACAGTCTATATAATAATGAAAAAAATAACAGATCTAAATTTGCTCGCGGAAGTTGACAAATACATCAGTGAAAATTAAATAAAACTCCATACTTCCAGATAACTATTACGTAGAACTGATTGTTATTTCGCTTTTCATCCATTACGCCACCTGCATTTCTATGAATATGTTATGATGGGGAAACTTACCACTCTAACACTAAATTGTTAGCTAGTCGTAAGAGACGACGAGTTGAGAAAAACGTGAACTGGGAAGGCCGAAAGGAAAGAACTCCCCGCGCCTTGTCGGCGAAATACTCTCCACACTTGCTCACCGATATATATATATATATATATATATATATATATATATATATATATATGAGAGAGAGATGTTATTTGTTTTTGATTTGGTACCCCCACATGGGGAGCGGTATATATATTATTTTTAAAATATAAAAATTATATTTTAAAAATAATATATATACCGCTCCCCATGTGGGGGTACCGAATAATTATTCCCAAACTCGCATTTAGGTAAAAATGCACTTTCGTAAATAACTGAATTCATTCAAAACGTATCGCAGAAACAAAAACAAATAACATCTAACTAAATCGTGATACATCTAGACAGTCGAGCGGAATGGACGCGCGGATAAAGAGTTTAGACTCATTACCGCAAGGTCCCGATTTCGAATCTCGCTATATATATATATATATATATATATATATATATATATATAATGGTTGCATCGAGTGGTTTCCTAGATGTAAATCCAATGCAACTCGCGTGATTATTAGTTCTTAATGTAGGGAAGAGTTGGTGTATTGTATGTTTATTATACAAGCATTGGTTACACATGTGCATGCATGTTTCAGTGAAATGCCAATACCAGAATAACACTTCATCAGACAAAAATAAAAGAATTGTTATTGAAACGGGGGACAAAATTACATTAGTTTTATAAGAAATTCGGCTATAGTTTACATTCTTGAAAGTGGCGTGTGCACTTTGTTGATGTGAGCATTATTGGTTTTGGGGGAAGGTATGGTGAAGGCAGCGAGTAGGGGTGAGAGATGAGAGAAAGTAAGATTTCGTGTGGTTAAGCTGCCGAACTGAGATGTTAATATTATTGTAAAGCAGCGTTACCTTAGGAAACCAACCATATAAATGACCCCAAACGATAACTAAGTATTTTAACCAAACCCCTCTTGAAACAGAATACTCTTCATATATAGATAAATATATTATGTACCCATTTGCAATTATATGATTTGAATAATCTATACCTAAAGGTAGAATATGCACATATCAAATATATACATCTTCGCTTATTGGGTGAAAGGATAAATAACCCAAATAAAAGAATTACAACTATCGCTATTATGTTTTATATAGAGATATAAAAATCTTTTCCACGATAATTACCACAAATACCCCGGTAGAGGAGGAAATGTATCTACCGGTATTTTACCTTTATTTAAATCAGGGTTGTCCAAACTTTATGGGACGCTGGCCGCCTTCGGCAAGGAAATTAGATCGTGGGCCGCGGTTGACATTTTCCCTCTTATGCACTGTCTCACCGTACCAGATGTAAAGTAAAACACGTACATGTAAATGAATCTTTATATTTATCATAAAAACATATTCCCGGAGAATAGATTAAAGAGGCTAAGATGTGAATACTACGAATAAGAGTTTTGGAAATTTTGAGCAAGATCAGTAGAGCAGGAAACCTTAAAAATAACTGACAAGTATGAATAAGAATAAACCATAAATTTATTTGTAAAAATATTTAAGGAACACGTAAAACAGTACAGTTTACTTAAAATTCAGTGAGTAAGGTGTGCCTGCATTTTGAAAGCCAACTCCTTTGTGTTAATGTCAACTGAGGTTAAGGTTAAACGAAGGCAGGCTTCGAGAGATGTTTGATTAAGTAGATTCCTCTCTTTGGATTTAATCGACTTCATTGCGGAAAATGCTGCTTCACAAAGTAGGTACTGCCAAACATTGACAGCAAGTGCAATCGAAAACGGCGTAAATTAGGATAATGCTCTTCAGAAAGAAGAGGCCAAAATTGAGTGATTGGCAGTGTAGCTTTGCTTAATAAAAACTGGTCACTTTGCAAGTCACACAATTCAAGCTGCAAATCTTCATCGGCTTCTGATATAGTTATAGTCAGCGGAGCATTGAATTCATTGAAGTTTTTCTCAAGGTGCTGGAAATCTTGAAATCGCTTGTTGAAGTCTTCAATCAGGGTATTAAGAGTTTCAACAAAGCAGCAGAAGTTATTGTCCTCTATTTCTTTAGAAATAACATCACAACTTGGAAAGTGAATTAGAATGTTACTTTGCAGACTTTTGAAGAGACTTAATTTTTTGCGGAAGCCATCTATGAAACCATACAGAGAAACAATTGTTTGATTCCTACCCTGTAAACTTTAATTGAGCTTATTCAGATGCTGAGTAATATCCGTGAGGAATGCTAGACCTTTCAGAAAGTTGACGTCTTGCAATAAACCTTTAAATCCATCAGTGTCTGCATTCAGTTCTTCTAAAAAGTTTAGAATCTCATTACGCAAACTGAAGAACTGCTGCAGACATTTCCCAGCACTAAGCCAACGAACAGTAGAATGGAGTGAACGTCAGAAAATTCTGTATCCAAATCTTTCAAGAAATCAACAAATAGACGACGCCTCAGTGCTTTATTACCGCCTCTAATGAAATTAATAATTCTCATTACATGCTGCATTATATCAGATAAACGTATACAGCGACTAGATAACGATTCTTGATGAATAATGCAATGAAACATTGGGCAGTCGACTCCAGCATCTCTCAAGTACGCTATAACCCCTCTTTTAGCTCCAGTCATTGATTTGGCACCATCTGTAACGATGCAAGAGCATTTCTGAAATCTACCATACTTGCTCACTAAAAAATGCAGTGCTTCATAAATATCAGATCCTTTTGTAGTGGT
>NC_136485.1:119388247-119420747 GCF_053919585.1 Euprymna scolopes | reverse complement strand
AAAAGCGAACGCCGTACCAATTACTTGCACATCTCGATTTCTACGTATTTATGAAACGTATATTGTATGTCTGTGAATTCATTCCCCATTGACTACAACTGGTTCGAGCTTTTGGAAATTTCACACAAATGTGCTTCGTGTTTGGCAGTTTTCTTAGATACGTTGTATATCGGAATGCATCCGATGAGTATTAATAATCGAAAATATCCGATTAAAGAAGGAATAGTCTAATCTTGACTAAAGTTAACACCTTCATACAATGCATTTGATATTTTTATCATCGCATAGAAATGTCTGGCGTTTAAAATCAACCGTAGGTGTCTTAGGATAGTAGCGCGTTCGAAATATTTTGATTATGATCATTAGTTTTTGCAATTTAAACTTTAATTGAAGCAATTATATAAAAATTGTTTCATAACAGTCAGTTCTTTACAGTGCAATGACGATTACAATGTATTTTAGAATAAGCCGTTGCGAGATGATATATGAATCCTCCCCCCGGTGCACCACAGTGGGTTTACGACTAGAATAGGCAAACAGTCTATTTAATTGAAAAAAACAAAAACAAATGGGCGATTTCTCTTATTTCGTAGATAAAATTATTAGAAATGTGGAACATTCCTGGTTCCTCAATCAATCCCGGACAACGTCGTGTCTATCTATTGGTAACTAATGAGAATCTTATTGAAATATATGAGAATATAGCAAGGATTCGAAGCCGTTTATATTTTTTGTAATATTGCAATAAAGAAAGCAAAGCGAATGAAACAAAATGTGGGAAACAACCGGGTTTTTCTCAACATGTTCTTTTAATTTGCGTTGGCAGGGGTTTTTAATGAGCAGCTTTTAAACGTGTTCTTTTTTTATTTTATGCTAAAGAGTTAGAAAGAGTTTTAAACTTGCAGCTTGTTGAATGTGATATATTCTTAGTTTTACTTTCTGTTAGTTTTAGTCGGTTAGAGTAATTACTGGCAAAACTTGTTGATGTATCTACATCGGTTTTTGCTCTCAATTAATTCTGCTTTCATATTATTTGAGTAACAATAAGCCTCTTATGTAGTCCGGTACACTTCGTGGTTATCTATTTTAATCTGGAGTGTGTTCTCTCCCCTCCATGTTTCCATCCTCTAAATGAATCTGGAAATTGCATTACATCCCATACATGAATATGACGTCTTCCTGAAAACTATATATTTTTTTAAATTTTATACTAGCAAAGCTGAACGTTCTCCGGGATTGAATTTGGATCAACCAACGTTCCCCTCTCCCATACTTTTATTGTCATTAAAATCGGTGAAATCGCTATTTTTTAATCAAATCGATTGATTGATTTCTTTAGTTATGGATCCCACACACAGTGTACTAGGGAGAAACTTGACATGTCTCCCGCAGTGAATTAGTCCACAATACATTGTAGTCTATACTGCACTATAAATAATCTACTATTGATTTCATAAAAATTAACTACACATTATGGCTTCACTTTAAGTTTAAAATGCAAAAGTCAAGTATCATGGTTCAATTGTGTTTTAAACAGAAACATATTTCGCATAGGCCCATGTATTATCAAAAAGCCAACTGTTGATTTTAAGAAATTATATTTACATAATAATTTTAATTCAAGTTGAAGTACAAACGTTAAGTATCATGGTTTTGTTGTGCTCTAAAAAGAAACATCCATTTCGGACGCACCACTGTCTTCTAAAAAATCGGATGTTTATTTTATATGCTAAGCCTTTCTGCTAGTACGGTATTAAAATTTCTCAAATGTACTTGTGATGTTAGTTTTTATAATTTTTTTAACTTTGTTCAAAATCAGGCTTTCTTTATTGACTGATTTGTCTTTCATTTGTCGATTCCTAGAAATTATCAAACGCATTCTGATACAAAATCTACGTAAGAACATTTCCAGACACATGAAGTATCTTTTTGTGATATATTTAAATAACCGGCCCAGCTGTTTCTGAGTCCAAAGGGAACTGTCTCACACACAGATAAAGTTATTTTTATATAATATACACCTGCCACTGTTTCTGTTTGTTTTAATTTTTTTTCTATTTGTTTTTTTCTTTTTTTGGTTCTTGGTGTGTGTGTCTTTTTTTTTTTGTGATATTTTTAATTTAGATCTTAAATCAATACTTATTATTCAACGATCCATGTTAAGCTAGTAATACCATGCACTATTTTTCTGGTACATTAACATGATTTCTGTTTTGTTGCATTTTGTTTTTTCCATTCGTTTTTCTGTCTGATATTTATGTCTCCTGAGGATTTCTCTGAATCTGTTGTTTCCCAGACACTGACGCAAATGAGGTTTTAATATTTAGCTTTGGGAAAACTAATTTGTTAATTAGTTTTAAAAAGACGTTATGTAACTTTACAAACTGTCATTGTATCTGCCAACAGGTGTATATTGTTCCGGCGATAATTTCTACTCTATGTGCATATACGCATGCAAGACATTACACTGAAGAAGCGGACTTCACAAGTTTACAAAGAATAGAAATTTGTGGATTTATGTTGTTCTAACAAAAAATACTATCCGACTTATAACGGACTTTTCTAGTTTTTTCCCATCGTTTTAATTATTCGGAACCAATTTTCAGCGAACAGTGCTTACAAAATTATTGCTAATTTAAATTGCTTTTTAATATATTTGCATAATTCCCATGCAGTTTTTCGGGAATATGCACTAGATTAAAAAAAGTTTTACATAATAAAACTTTTAAATATATTTCATTTCTGAAAAGCCATGCTTACCAATGTTTATACTTAAGTGCGTTTCAAAAACATTAATATCAATTTACATTAGATTAACGCATAAAGTGTTAAACAAATTAGGACACTCGTAATTTAAGAAAACTACGTACAAATATAGAGATCAAATGAAACATTTTCAATAATGACAAGCAGACACACACATATTATATCCATCCAGGTTCGATATCCAAAACTAAAAATAACCAACGAATTTATCAAGGTTATTTAGTGCTTAACGAAAACGGCAATATATACTTTTATTTCAGCAAAAAATGACAGTCCCGATAACGACAGTGGCAATGTTCGGTCTATCAATGACATCATCGGGTGACCCAGAGTTCTATATTTCATGTGAATTATAATCCTTACGCAGTCATTTAAGGATTTTTTTCTCGTAAAATATGATGTTTGGTTCACTCGCTGAGGTGTTGGATTTTTATGAAACAATATAAAAATAAAATATTTTGCAGGAAACCTCTTCTGATTGTAAGTCAATTATTTTTTACTAGTTGTTTTTCTCATAGGATTTACACTATGCGTGATATTGTTGGCAAGATAATCAATTGTTTACCATGAAAAACTCTTCGCAGATTATTATATAAATTGCTACTAGCTTACATATGTGGCCTTAAGCTTGGTCATGAACGGAAAAAAATGTGCGTGTATATATATATATATATATATATATATATATATATATATATATATATATATAATAAACATTATTCCTGAAACGTCTGAGAAATTATTAAATTAAAACAAATCAATACGTATTTCGAAGGATTGACATGAAATTTTGATCGAGCGCGTTTATATCAATTAACTTGCATAGTTTATAACAACTTATTTAATCTGCATTAAATTCACGCAAAACATCCATAAATATAAGACGAAAACCTGCAATATGGTTCATGTTATTAAATTTACTGTTCACGTCTACCGATCCGTATATTGGTTTCTAGTACTGATTTCTTTTAGTTTTTTTTTTTCATCGGATTCTTACTTTGTGTTTCAAAACGTGGGAAATACATTCTCCTAGGACGAAATTGATAAGTTAGTGATCGCATGCAAAAACGTGTACTTGCTTTTCCAAGTGAAAACGTTAGCGTCTCTAAACAAAACGTTGAAAGCAAGTTGGAATCTTTTTTTTAACACGCTTAGTATGAGCTAATGCACGAACCGAATAATTTAACAGTTTCACCTTTCTAATTAAGTATAGTAAAAGGGGCAATATTCCTTGTCACGACGTTAGGGAAGTATCCGCTTAATAACACACGAAACCAGTGCAGATAAACCTTACTAAACTGAGATGCGTGCTTAGTGAGTCACGATAATTCTCGAAGGAAAACACTAACACCAAATAATTTAAACAACGGAACATGAAGTAAAAATCTCGCAGATGTTATAAAATAGTGTTAACGAATATTTAAATGCTACTAATTTTCCCTTGTAAAAGTATACCAGCTGAGCCCGTGAAAATTTCAATTGTATTGTTCTAAATATTCTGGTTAATGGTATTTTCAGTATATATCTAGTAATGACGAGCTATCTTTAGAAGACTATGTAAGAGATTGTGGTGTATTTAAATTCTACTAATGACCGACGCGAACTTACATCCCATAATATTATTGTGCGAGTTTTGAACAGAACGGGTACTACATGATCCTACCCCGAAAACAGAAAATATGTTTTAATTCCAGATTTTATTGGGGTGAGGATTTAGAGCAACACAGGGCGTAATATAAAAACATGTTTTTCGTCGCGGTGGAAGCTAATTTTAAAATTGGAATCTGATAACAAACAGTGAACATGAAATCCCCTTAACTTATTATAGATTAATACTTAAATATGTGCGTAAGAGAGCATAAACTATTGCAAATTATACGAAATTGAAGGAAATTAAATTTACTCGCTTACTGAGATTCGGCTGCCCGGAGAGATTTGTGGGTATTATTCGTTCTCTTCACGACTAAATGAAGGCTAAATTTAGTTTCAATAGCACCATATCTGAGGAAATACCTATTAATAATCAAGCCAAACTAAAGACTTTACTATGCTGCTCGGACAGATTTGAGGGTCTTATTCGTTCTCTCAACGACGATATGAAGATGAGTTAGTTTCAAAGAGACAGGATCAAACATGTAACATTTCTATACTCATGTTATTCAATATCTACTCGGCTATAGTCTTCCTTGTAAACCTCAGATGATATCTACATCAGGTACAGGACATCTAGCAGTGTATATAATATCTGTATATTACTTTCCCAGAAAAAGTATCTTTATTAGTGAGAGAGCTGCTCTGCATGGATGACGATGATCTTGTTGCAGTCAGAAGTTGAGCTGGAATGCTTTATGAAACATTATGCACATGCATGTAATTAATTCAGTTTAAAACTCAGCCTAAAAGACAGTTAAAAGACCGACTTATGTGGAAAACTATCTGCATTAAAGGCAATATCTGGTCCAAAAAGTCACTACACTAACTGTGACATGTAAAAAATTACGCCTATATCTTGATTGCCATAAAAAGCCATTAGTGTAAATGCACAAAAACTGTTTTGCACTCTAATAATGATACTGCAAGCAACACTGATCGGTTGAGCCAATTCTATGGCAGGCTGTCCCAATTTGACTTACCTGAAAGACCACGTGCGAACAAATCCAATTCTGGGAGAGTTGCGAGGTAAAACAGGACAGGAAATGAAGAAACTAAAATGAGATCCACGATATATAAGATACTTTGCATGTGCATGAGTTTTTTTTTTATGGACCCCGAAACCGCTGTGCCGATATTTTGCTTCATACAAATGCATTTTATGTAACTGAAAGTGTTCTTAGATAGAATTTGTATCGCAATGTCTCCGAAAATTATTGAAAATTGAAATCCAAAAAATTCTATTAAAGAAGGAACAGTCAGATTTTGATCAAAACGGTACAAGTGCATCTGCGAAGTTTTATCGCGGCATGAGCAAAACGATTCAACGTAGAATATAAAAATATACAGTAGGTTATTTGATAAAATAGAAGCGCGGTTGAAATGGAGGTTTCCGGTTAGAGCATAGCTAACTCATATTTTACTTTTGCAATTTAAACTCTAATTCAAGCCCCCACGTGAAATGATTTTTTTTATAAAATCAATGCATTGTAGACTACAATGTGATGTGGACTGAGTAACGGCGTGGATGCATCTGAAGCGTGATTCCGATGCATTGCAATAAGTCCCTGACTTTATGCGGGCAATCCGTCGAGTCCATTGAAAAATGTGCGATTTCTCTGATTTTGATGAAAATAAATTATTCAATCCTGGACAACTTCAGGTCTCCCAACTAGTATAAATGTAATTGGTAAATAATAAAATTAATGGCATTTTTTAAATGTTAAATCTTATAATCAAGCTCTGAAAATTAACACTTGATAATATTTTTAAATAATTTTATCATCAATATAGCATTGGGGCAAAACCTTAGGAATTAATTTCGTGTATTAATATACAGTGTACTTTGCTGAAATATGTTGTTTAAAGCGTGTACGTAATGAATGAACTCATAAAAAATTCATTAGAATCGCCTTTATTTCCACATCGTACCTATATAAGTAATACGTATGTTAAAATGGATTGCACTACTAAAGTTATGTGCTTGGAAATGTTTTGTTGGGTTAATTCGTGTAAGTTTTTCATTACTTTTTGATGAACGACATTTTTAGAATATTGTTATCTATCAGTTTATAATTTCTATTATATTTAGAATACGAAATAAATAAAAGTGACATTAATCATTTATTCTGCCTTTTTAATAAGAGGCAAACAGCAAATTACTTCGACGCAAACAAAAATCTACTGCAGTAAGAGCATACGTTAGTCTTCAAAATCAATAATCAACAACGTAAGAATAAGCAAACGTATTTTAGGTTGACGCGTAAACTATCTATGCGTTACTTTTGAATAGAATTTTAAGTGTTCTCCAAATATGCCAAAGAAATGTTGATATCTCAAAATTAATTTGCAATCAAAATCAATTTTTTCATGATTGTATAATTGTATAATCGATACTGTTAGCATAGATCATCAGAACTAGATACCAAATCTGAGAGAATCCGGATCCCATCAAAATGCTGTCTTTGACTGAACTCTTTAATACCAGGGTCGTAAAATAAGATGCAAGATTTTGTTGCTTCCAATAATAGAAAATAATCGAGTCACGAAGAGGAACAGAACCAAAGTTATAGCCTAAAGTGACTCGCATTTCTGTCACTCTGACATTGATCTTGTACTTAGTTATTTCAAAAGTAACTCGGTTCTTTCTTAGACAATGGTGGATATTTGGAATTTTCTATTAAAAATTAATCAAGCGTTGTTCCTATTTACTATGCCTCCCCATGGGACAGCGTTAGACACCAAGGTCGTTTTTTACTGTGGAAAAAAGGAACAAAAATAAAAATTCTCAGTCGTGAAGGATTTCTCCTCCACTGACAGAGAACAAGAAATTGAAGTGCAGCATCTGAAGATAGATACTACACTTTGATCTTGTCCCGAAGGCCAACGCTAGTCTGTATAAAAACAAGCTAAATCGAAAGCCTGAACTTCTTAGCCGTCGTTGTGAACGTAGATCTGAAAGAAACTCGAGTAGAAAGATTTAAAAATTATCCTTCTTAATCCCATATTATTTGGTATTAAATGACTTCAATGTTTAGAATTTAATTATTTCTAATTGAGCTACAATTTAAATCTCTTTAAAGCTGAGGTAAACGGTACGACTACGCTGTTTCTGAACCCTTTCCCTGCAAACTCTCTTATGGAGAAAGATAAACAAAACACGCTTAGGCACACCAGCATAATTAGGCTATCGTTATTACAAGTATTTACGTTTAATAACAGATAAATAGTTTAAAGTGTGACATGTATATCGAGGGGCGATAGTGAAGAACTGTTGTGTTGCTTTCATCCTAACGTGCGAGTAATGAGAGGTTCTTTTTTTCAATTAGCTTTTAAAGGGAGACGGCGTTACAAGTGCTCATAAGTTAGGCTCACCACCCGGGGATTGAGAGGGTACACCTTAACAACGATTAGTGTCATAGTTCATGAACTGTTCTCACTAGCCAAGTATGAATAAAGAAGAAAACAGAAGTCTAAACATCTGTGTTGTATATATAATGAAGTTGGTCTGTTACCGCATGCTGAAATATTTAAATATTTTACATGCATATGTTGTACAGTTTTAGGTGTAATGTCTAAAAGTGAAAAAGGTGAGGCAACACATATGCATGTATTAATAATACTATTGTATTTATATTTATACTAGTATCATATCTGCACCATTAAGGGCAGAATTAATCCGGCGAACCGAACAGTTGTCCACAATATCTCGGTCGTATTAAAATTAAAATACATTCTGACCACTAAAACATATCCTTCGTCCTTATGTCAATTCCTATCAAAGATTATATTTTTGAAATGCAATAGTTTGAATTAATGTCTTAAGAAGAAATAAAAATTATGGAACTTTGCTTAATCTATATATCTATAAAAGTGAAAGTATCTGTCTCCGTGTGTGTCTGTCTGTGTACATTTCCCTACACACTATCTCTGTCAATTTTCAATCTACAGACTCGAAATTTGGTATACAGAGTAGTGAGATTTTGAAAAATCTTTATAATCCGTTTTCGGCCAAACATTTGGCTGTTAAGGAGTCAATGTTCAACGATTTTACCTTTCAGAACTCTACCAGACTCCTCCGCCAATTTTGGGTCCAAACACTTAAAATTTTAGATATAGGTTCCGTGGACATGGATCAAACTTAATAACTTGATTTGAGCCCAAAACAAATTTTATGGGGTCATAATAAGGGTCAAAGTTTTAAAAAATTACCTCTGCGGTCTCTACCAAATTAGACAATTTCTGGCCTAAACATTTGAAATGTTACATAATGGGTATTAAGTGATAGAGCAAGCTTTTTAATCGATTTGAGTCAAAAATTTGGGCTACAACTATATAAATGTATGTGTGTATGTTTGCATGTCTGCCTAAAACTTTCGGCAGTGTCGTTTTTAACTCAACCCTTCAGACGACAAATACCGAAAAATTGGCTAAAACCATTAATTTCTTCGCCCTCAACCGGGCACTTTTCTACAGGGAGGCGTGGCTTTTTCACCGATATTTTCAAAAGTCATCCCCTCTTTTCGATTGTCTAACCTTAATTTAAACCTACGTCACTTCCGGTTTGGCGGTGGTCGTAACAGCAAAGACGTCAGGGTTTTCCCCGTTCATTTCCTCCTTTGTGGTACGGGTTCGAGCCTGCCTTCTTACTACCACTTTTTTTTTTCGGTTTTATTTTTTTGCTCAACACACACATCCAAACACTCGGGCAACGCCGGGCTGAAATGCTAATTTTATATATAATGACTATGGCCAAATTTACAGGCAAATCTGAAATATTTAAATTTAAAATGGGAACCTGTGCTCATTTATGCCCACTCAAAGCCCTTTTAAATACCCCACAGAAACTGCTTTCTTTAAAAACTGATGCCTAAATTTCGAGTGTATTACGAAGAGCTTGAATCCGCTATAAACCTTCTTTTAAATTTTAAACTGAGTTAAGCAAAATATATTCCTGAACCCTAACCTCTACGCCTAGTAACTCTGTTCTAACATCAGAGTGGTAGGTTAATTAGTTTTAGACCTAATCATTCACATTCAAAAATGCAAACATATATATGCGTGCGTATATATATATATATATATATATATATATATATATATATATATATATTAGTAGTGTCCAGTTTATATTTAGATGCCTATCCATGAAGGCAAAGTCAGACGCTAGGTTGAGTTTTAATGGTGAAAAGATGCAGCTGGAACAAATAGAAAAATCGCCCGAGAATTGTCTTCATTTACTGAGGACACAATACTCGGGGTAGAATCATAAGATAGCCCACTCTGCCGTCTATTTATTTGCATATATTGATTCGTCTTCGTTATTGTATCTTATCGGATAGTCTTTGCGTCTATCATGTTATTTCTTTATCATACGTTTGCATATAATACTATCTCTATTTATCAAGTTGTGTGTATGTGTATATATATAAATATATATATATATATATAATGTTTGTCTGCCATTTTGTTTAATTTCATTTGTCTACGAGGTTGTATGTTTATACCTTGTCAATTTATTTTTATATTTATATAATACTAGACTATCCGTGACCCTTTGGGACAGTATGTTAGATTAGCTATGGAATTAATGTATGAGCGTGACACTTGTGACGTAAAGAAAATAGTTTTTGTGACATAACAGAAACATTTCTATGAAAGTATATTAAAATGAAAAAAGAATATATAGATTTCTATGAGTCATTCTGTTTATAATTGTTTATTTTTGAAAAAAAACAAGAACTTAATTATTGAATTATAAGTGGTTTGTCATACTTATAGGTAAATGTGCACTGAGCAGATACCGTAATATTTCAAGTTAAATTCAAATGTTATAAGTTTTTTTAAAATGAAATTGTTAGTTGAAAGTACAGAATAGTTAAAACACTTTCCCCATGTTAAGAATGGCTTATTAAATAGAAAACGAAAATAAAATGTAACTTTTTTCATTTATTTTAAACAAACATTAATGGCCCATTGGGTCAAATATTTAATTTATGTTAGTAGTAAGGTCAATAAAACTAAGACAATGTGGAAATGAACGATGTAAAAAGAAAAAAATAGAAAGTATTAACAATTGTTTATTGGGATAATTTAAACAGGAAAACAAATTGGGACGCTGAAAACGTACACAGTAAAACAATACTGTTTCTGGATGGTGGAATGTTCAGTTCTAAGTGCGGGGGACACAAAAATACAATTAATAATTACTTTGAACTTAGCTGACGGATCGAGAGCATTCTATTCTCGTGGATAAAACAGTTTCGTTAGAAATTCCGTGCAGATCCCCATGTTCGAAGGAAAGATTCCTAAATTCGACATAACTACCTGAAGTTCGGAGGTTACATCTACCGAAACGCTGCGCAAATAATACTCTAGATTAGAGCAGCAGTTAGAGTAATTCACATAATACGGACCTACACTTTACGTTTAGTGTATCTATCAGTGTTTCTACCTATTTGCGTAGTTTCGGTAAAAGAAGAACAAGCTTACACAAGACGATTCTCATTAACAGATACGATTCCAAATAACCTTAGTGCTTAATAAAAGGTCGTCTGATTTTAGATTTATAATAGTATTCAAAACACGTTTGTTCATCGATCGTCAACAATTACCAACAGAGAGGAAAACCTCTTTTCCCTTTTTACGTTTTTTGTTGCGTGTCCCATTCTATGGTAAATGCAGAGCGTAGCTTTCTGTGGAAATCGCTGTGTGTTATGCACGTGTGCGCGTGAATAAAGTCGCGTACAGCTGTGTTCTTTAAAGCATGCAATCAGAAATCAATTGCACAACAGATGCCGTACATTCTTCGTCGTCCACATATATAGAGCGTCTTTTTTTATCTTCCTACATTCAATGACGCACCGCGAGAAAGAAAGTTGCCAGATAGACTCTTAAGCTAATTTGTTGATCTGTCAGTATATTATGATACAAAAGATGTACTTTGTTAGTAGTACGTTGCGAGCCTGTCTCTGTTCTATCGTTATTTTCATAGCAAATAATTGTCTGAGCTCTAATATATATGGGGCCCCCTTGCCAAGCTTTTACAAAAACACTCGACTAGCTACAACCACTCAAGTTTCTCCTATTCTGTATCTGGGCGTAAATATAAACGAAGATTCCATGAATACATTTTATTTACTAGAACTGCCTGCCTATGGACCACTGTCACATCTGCCTGTTTCCTGGCCGACTACAATATTGTAGCTTTCAAGTCTAATGTTAACAAGTTGAGCTGTTCTCATAAATAATGAGATTTAAGAATACTTTCACCATTAATTATTACTACGCCATCACCTTATCTTCATTAACCCTTATCACTGAGCGGCCTTTGCGCCTTGATAGTGGTGACTGACTTGTGGTAAGTGGTGACTGACTTGTAAATAAACAGCTAAACAAGTTCTTACTGTTATGACAAATCGAAATTTCTTGGAGTATTATTGACACGATAAGTGTACAAATGTGTAGCTGGCTTTGTGGATTCCACATTTGTCGCAGATTATAAACGATGAATGGAATGACAAATATAATTATATAAGAGAATGGCTCGACAAGTTTTTTGTTGGTCTTGGTTATGAAGACAACCATGTTATTGCATGCAGGAAAGTAAGTCCGTTAGATGTTGCAAAATGTTTTAGAAGAGAGAAAAATGTATTTTACTTTATGAAAAATGCGACCTGTCGACTAATCATGAAATGTAATTGCGTAGTTTACAACGAATAATACATTTTACCATATTGTCGCATAGTTTCATTGGTTCACATTCTGTCCGGACATGTGCTATTTAATTGAAACCTAACTTAATTATTGCTAGCTCTAACAGTTTTCTAGTTAACGTAGATCGAAAACAAAATTCTGTTCATATATAACTTTTAGAAACACGGAGATTTATTGCTCCCCATTATACAGGTGGGCCCACTTAAAATAACCCAGAAATATATAGTAGAGAGGAGGAATATTTATTTTATTTAAAATACCTGTAGTGTTATAAATGATGCTGGAAGTGCTCTCCGTTGACATCTATGCATTTCTGGGCACGTTTAACAAGGTTTGCAGATACTGCCTGTAGATCGTCTCTGGTGATCCTCCTGATAGTGTTGGTAGTGTTCTTCTTCAGTAGATCCAGATTGGGAGGATTATTTGCAAATGTTTGTAAAAAAAAAAAAAAAAAAAAAAAGAAAAGAAAAAAAAGGTCCCCCCCAAAGATAAAAATCACATAATGACAAGACCGGGGAAAGTGGTTGTTATACCCCTTAGTTTATTGTTTTCTCTTACGTAAACAGGGCATGAACTCATGTAAGTAATCTTGAGACGTGTAGCATGTAGCGCCATCTAAGAAGAATTACACTTTGTCTTGTAATGTCAGTTGGTCGTTAAGAGAAAGATTGGACTGATCGGCATACTTTTAAGTAGGCCACCGCGTAGTTTTTTTTTTTTTTTTTTTTTCTAGTTGAAATGTTTATTCTTTTTTGTTTGTTTGTTTTTACAAGGTAAATTACCCGCAAAAGCGTGCATTTACCTGCCGTGATAGAATCTAAACTTAGCTTACATTCGTCAGGCTCGTTAGCTTGAAACTCATGATCAAAGACAGTCATAAAGGCATAAACACGCGGCAAACTCTATAAAACGGTGTACTACCTATAACACCAATATACGTAAATGCAAGTGAAGACACACATGTACACACACACACTGTGTTTACATTTACGTATTTGCGTGTTTTTACTATGATATTTAATGTGTGTGCATTCAGTATGGAAAGATAGCTCAGAGAACATATATGAAAAACTAAAGGTTTATTCATGCGTATATATTATAAGCAATCTTGGGATTGAATAACGCCAAATGTTTCACACATGAATGTTCCTTTATTTTTTATGTATTTTCTCTTACCTTTCGTTAAATACGCAATACAGTCACATTTACATATATATACCGTTCGCTATGTGTGTGTGTGTGTTCCTTACCGAAAGAGTGTATATGAAAAACTAAATGCCTATTCATGCAAAGATATTCTGGGGCCGAGTAACTAGTTGCCTCGAATCTATCAGCCGCCTCCCTAAAAGATCTAATGAAGCAGAACCCGTTAAATATGGTCGTTCTCTGGAAACGTGCATTGTGCCCTGGGGCCGTTAAATCTCCTGAATTTACAGAAATCTACCGTAAAAAAAGAAAATGAACAAAAATGGTGTAAAGGCCAGCTGCACAATGAGACATGATACCTTGATCCATCCCCTGATAGATCATGTTTGGCACTAACGTGAGATGAGCACTCTGGTAAAAACTTCCTATTAGCGATAATGGCTAGAACATTCTCAACAAATCATATGAACCAAGATTTTCCTTCCTCGTTGCCCGTGCTGGTATAGCAATGGATAGGTTATCTAATTAAATGGATGCTCTTCAACGAAACACACTCTTCAAATTACTTTTTAAAGCAGTTGGAGATGGCCTCGAGTGAGTTCGAATAATGACCTCCTGCATTGATTATGCCGAAAGGATAAAACAATTGTCTGTAGGTAAAAAAAATTATCATTTATAATTACTTCCGCTTACTTAAATTCTTAATAGTTGAGCACTGTCTGTGAAATAAGTCGGTCTGTTGGCCTTCATGCGTGATCGCGAGATGACAGTCGTTTAATTGCTGTATATCGTTCTTAAAAACGTTCACGCCTGTATTTGGCTTTATAAATTTTAATTCCCGTTACTGTTGACAGTGGTCCAGTTCTTTGCTAATGGGGCCATAGACGGATTCGCGGTTAAGTTTGAATACCTCGGTTGGATTCTAATCCTTCCACCACCAGCCATTATGATTTCCTGCACTAGTGATTCCGAAAGTACGAAACACTGTTTTTAGGTATATAAAAATATATGTATATCTTGATTCCATGAGACATATGCGTCTAAGTAGCTTTTAGTTAATTTTTTTTTAAATTATCTTTACAGCTAAGAATGGGACATCCTACCATGTATTATACAGGTTGACATTCACCTTCTATATCATACAAACAAATCGAGATTTTTTAAAAGATTTCAGCCGCCCTTCTACGTGCGATTGTTTGTAATGCTCTTGTTTTTATTTGTTTTTATTTATTTTTTTTTAATAATTTTCTTTTTTTCAAGCTGGCGATCTTACCAAATGTCAGGTATTAATACATTATAACTAGGGCTATAACAACAGAATATTCTTATTGTATTGACTCTCAAGTATATATCCGACACAGTTTGTCAGTCAATCAACCGAGAACACATCACTCTATATAAAAGCATATAAGATATCGACGGATACACACTCGAGAGTCAAAACAAAGAAAAGAATATTATGTTCTATCCCTAATTATAACCAATGGATTAATGCCGGTAACAATGTCTCTATACTTACTTTAGTAAGAAACGTGGCCGGAGCGCTAAATTTTTTTATTTAGATTCTAGGCGATAGCATACAAATGATAAAAAAAAAAATTCTTTTGGAAATCACTACCATATATTATGTAGTATATAATATTCAATAAGGATTTGACCCTGTAATAATATAGAATCCGCATGTATTAAAATATAGTCAAGTGTATTTTACGAAGGATATAATAGCTTCTTCCATGCTGGTAATTACTATTTATCAGCCTTCTTTCAGACAAGGACGAGACACTTTTACAGAAGTATAATAAACTGCCAAAGAATACACAAATCCAAGATCCCGTCATGGAATACTGTTACACTTGGCTTATTGCGTTTGTCCGCTGATCAGACATTACATAGAACTTTCTATACGTACGACAAACTTATAAATAGTATTCTAGTCGAATTTTGCCATTTAAATAATCGATTTAATTGAAATATATTTGTTTACATAAATAAACGATGTATTTCCGTATCTGTCCATAAAAATCATATTTTCTCGGCCAATCCTATTTTCTATTATTTGTACTGTATGAATATTTAACTAAGATCCATAAAAAACAAATTAAATTTAGTAAGAATCGATAAACGATAGACTATATTGCATATCAAGTTCAAATGAGGTTAATTACACTTGAAACGTTCTCACAAATGAAATAACCGAGTTTTAAATTCATAAACAAAGGAAAACATTGGTGTTTGTTATTCGTATTATATTGCTTCGTTGCACTGCTGTTCTCATCTTGAGTGTCATTTTCACAACGTTTCGGTGGATGTAACCTCTGATCTTCAGGTCTATCATTGTGGGTGACCCAAAAATACAATTGCGAATTACTTAAGATGCACATCCAGTCATTGTTGACGGAACGATAGCATGTTACCCTCGTGAAGTAAATGAAATGCTCCATTCGAAATTTCGTCCAGATTCCCGAGTTCGACAGAAAGATTTCTGAGTTTGAAAAGATACAACTAAAGAAGTTACGAGGCTACACCGACCGCAAAGTTAACATGACACTAAAGAGAAGAACAGTAAACCGAATAATTCATATAATACGAATTACCAATTTTCATCTAAAAAAAATAAGGAAACGTAATGAGGAATGGTAACTAATACTACTAAAAAAAAACTTTGTACCGGATGTTACAATAGATTATTTCCAATTTAACAAAAAAAATCATGAATCGTTTAAATAGTCAAACATTAATGTTTTATATATGAAATACACGCTTACATTGGTCCAATATGCGTGATGGTAAGAGTATGGGTTATGGTCGCGAAACCGGGGTGCACATTTCGGTAGTCATAGTACAGACTTAAAAAATGGGACTGGATTTCTTGCGAAACACTAAGCATTACAAAAGATGGATCAAAGGCAAGTGGAGTAATCCTGGGACTGTTGTGGAACATTTCCCTACACATCGGTGTAGAAAGTAATGGAAAAGCAACTTGTGATGGCCCTCGACTATATTTCGCCACTTTTTTTTTCTTAAAGGAAAACAGTGCATGCAAAAGACTACGAGACTTTTGTTTTTGGATGATTAGATTTTCTAAATATACACGACTCTCATATAAGGCATTCATGCTTACAAATGAGCAATGGTTGCCTTCTTCTTTCTTAGCATTTAAGTAAATAGTTCCCTGTATAAGGATATGTCTATACTATTAATTTTCCATATAGTAAGGAATATTTGTAGGAATAAAATGACAATATTCAGCGCTTCTAAAGAATTGGTCCGAGATTTTGTAGTCGATAAATGGGGTTTACAGATAATAAAAACAATGGTATCAACTGATTTTTTTGTCAATTTTAATAAGTTACAATGGTAGCTTCCAAATTACGCAGTCAAAATTACATGAATATTACTGAAATATTAAACAAAACAACTTTAATCGTGTTATCAGGTGAGAAAATACCGCCATTTTGTTTAAATCAAAACATTGCCTCTCTTTTGAATTCTGTGTCCTACAACCGTGTTAATCAAATTCTATTTTTCTCTAATGAATAATGTCCTACCTTATCGATTTTCGTAATTTTTTTTTATATAATTATGTTAAAAATACGAGGAAATTGTAGATACCATGGTTTCCATCTGTAATTCAGTATTACGATCTCTGAAATTTCGTCCCAATACTTTAGAAGCGCTCAATATTTTTATGGCTTTTCTATTGCTTAGATGGTTTCAGTGGTAAATTAGTCGGACTTCAGTCACTGGGGTCTCGATTTGAAATATGACTGGATCTAACTATGCTTAAAACTCGTAGACACCAAAACGTACGTATGTATGTATGTATGTATGTATGTATGCATGTATGTATGTATTTGGCTTTTTTGGCGTGATAATGAGAGTTCACCTGAGAAGAAAAACGTACGAAATAACGAGCTTTCTCTGGTGTTTCGGATCTAACGATGCAGGTAGGATTTCTGGGCTATATGAAGTTTGCTTGTGAAGAAGGTGAACTCTGATTAAAAAAAAACGAGAGTATTGTATAAATCAATCGTATTATTCAATGTGCCATTGGACCCTTCATATTTCACTAAATAAGTGGATTAGAATGTTACGTAAACTCAATTCTACGGTAAAGAAAATCACGTATCCTACAGTTTCCTTTTGTATTCTGTGAATCCTGTCATTTCTGCCCGGGAGCACAAAACCTGAAAAATCTGAGGTGTTAACACTCAAAACTAAATAGTAAACCCTTCATGTACATACATGTATTTATGTATGTATTTATACGAGTTCTTGTGAGAAGTTGTAGCAATACAATAGTAAGCATAGGTTTAATGGAATTTTAGTTTAATAGCAAGAAATAAATAATATTCATGCACATACCTGCATGAATATATATATATATATAAACTAGTTGACTGAAGCATATTCATGAATGCGTAGTGATACTTAATGCTTATGAAAAATAAAATGAAACGTGTATATGTTTATTTTACATAAGCATTAAGGTGTCACTACACATTCATGAGTATACTTCAGTCAACTAGTTATAACTAACTAGTTAACTGAAACATACACATGAATGTGCAGGCTTACATAAGGCTTATGTAAAAATAAAAAGTATATATTACCCTACTTTTGGTATTGAGCACTCTTATATAAACCTCGCTAATTTCATTGGATGTTTTTCCTCCGAGTTATCTTTACCTGAAATATATTCACCAGATGTACTTTTACAAATTGTGCATATCATACTACATTTCGACTAGTGACAGGCAGAACTTTGAGATGAAGTCCACAAATGCATTTGGTAAAAGTAGACAACGCATGATTGAGAACAAGATTCGCTCTGTCTATCAAACAAATTATGATTTAACAGGTGCACGATATGTGTTACTTGAAAGACCTACCTGGTCACAGGTGTTGTAGCCTAATGTTACTTCTACTTAACCATTTGCTATACAAATGGTTTCGGGTTATTTTATCTAGTTTACCCGTACCAAAGCGAAGCAAGATGGATTTAAACACGCTTTTGCTAACGACAGTACTAAAAGTAATAAACAAAAAAAGAACTTTATCAAAATACGCCCAGACCATAATTCGATATCAGTACGAACACCACAACTAATATATAATACAGACAGAAATGCACATTCTTTTACTCTTTATATGTGTATATATATATAATGTGTGTGTACATTTGTATATATATATATATATATATATATATATATATATCCATGTATATGGGTGTTCATATGTATATCTATACATATGACGTGTATATATATATATGTGTATATATATATATATATATATATATATATATATATATATATATATATATATATACAGAGAGAGAGAGATAAAAAAAATTAAACTTTCATGGGTGTTTGTATGTTAATGTATTTCTACCGAATTTATTTTTAAACTATTCGATCAATCACAAGCTTTTGTACAGGGCTGCTCAGCGTAAGGAATGATAATGTGAACAATATTTAGTTTTAGTAACGGATCGTAAATAGCAGGTGGTACAAGTGCGTAAAATCTTTGATTCCTCAATTGTTATGTTTTATAATAGGTATTAAATCTTAATGGGTCGTCAACAAATTAAAGTTTTCTTTAGAATTTTAAAGAGTTTAGCAAATTTAATATACGCATCACACCATCAATTTGAAGATTCGTGGAATTTAGATTTAATTTTAATTGATCCATATTGTATTATACACTTATGTAAAACAAGATTCCGCTTTACTTTTATTTCTTAAAACAAAAGAAAAACCTAAGGTATGAGCACTAAATTTGAAACATTGAAATTTCATGATATAAGTTTACGAATTTAAATTACTTAATCGAAGTATTCCTAACACCTCTCGATTTTAATCGTCCCAAGAGTATACATTAATTCTATTAGAATAAATTTCACTTGTCCTGATAGGTTTTCTCTTATTGGATATATATATATATATATATATATATATATATATATATATATATATATATATAGGGGGCGCGGTGGATACTAGAAAGCTGATTAGCTAACTAGAAATCCTCAACATATATAAACACAAGAAGCAACCACAAAATTCGCGCATAAGCCTGACGAATCCTACAGTGGATGAAACGCAGAATATTCAGTGTAGCTTAATCGCCATATATATTTTATAAATTACTAACTAGCTCTACCTACGTATTGAGCACTTTTGAAGTAAATACCTAAAGTTTACGCATAAATCTATACTTTCGTATATTAAATTTGTGTGAGTAAATGTAGCAGTTATATATATTTATGAATAAAAGTGTCATGTATGATTTATCAAATACTCAGCCTCTTATAATAAATTGCTCAAATGTGAATGCTATTTGTACGGAGGATTTATAGTTTATAGCCTTGTATATTTGGAAGCTTGTGTGCAGAACCTTGCCACATTGTATGATTATATGAAAGCGATCATATCCATCTTATGTGTAGATAGTGTAAATATACGACTCTTACCTTGTTCTCTTGGGATGCATGTGTACACATTTGCAAAATCATACAATACACCACGAAAGACCGTGCATCATTACAGCTTGATCGGGGTAACCATAGATCAGCACGCACAGATATACGGAAGACGCGTTAGTTCGACATAGCGAGGAAGGTGCTATGGCAAACTTTAGCGTGACAGGCCAACGAACATGCTATTTAAAAAATTAACCGTGACAGACCAACTAAAAAGCTATTTCAACTTTATATTGAAAAACTAATGGAATAGGTTATAATCATGTTGGTGCAACGGGTCTCGTAAGGTCAGTGAAGTTAAGCAACATTGAGCTTGGTCAGTTCCAGAATAAGACCAATTTGGGTAGAAGTGATTTCTGACCAATTTGGAAATACCAGACGCTGTATGTAGTACATCCACACTTCTTGAGTTGCAAAAACCTAAGGAATTAAATAATGAATTTTATACTCCCATAAAATTTACTTCCTTTAGAGGAAGCCGATTAAACCCGCCTAGGTATAGAATCGCAGTTTTATCTCTAACCAATACAAAATGTTTAATAATTAAACTTGAAAGAATAACGAAAATACTGTGTAAAAAGTAAGCGTTACGAACTAAAAACTGTCTTAACTTTATAATTGACAGACCAATGAAAATGTTTTGTTTTTTTAACTTGACAGCTAGGCTTTTTCAACTTGAAAGATCAATGATAGTATTGTTTCACAATAAAACGTGATTAACGAAAATGTTGTGTAAAAATTAAACTTGACAGACTAGCAATTCTTTTTTGAATACGCATGAATACCAACAAAAACGTTATGCCAACTTGAAGCATGACGGACCGACAGAACTGTTTTCAGCTTAAGTCTAACAAAAAATATGCTGTTTCCAAATAAACCTTACATGCAGCGATGCTGTTTTAAAATTCACTGTGATCGATGAAGAACATTCTATTTGAATATTAGTTGTGACGAACCATGAGACAAAACATTTCATCTATATTTAGCCTTAATACAACATAAGATACGTCCATATAATCTGCAGATAAAGCAATGGATAATCTTTTTCAAATGGACCCGTGATCGGTGAACTTCCGAATAAAACCTACCGTATACATTTGTGAACGCATCTCAATATATCTGTGAAGGACATTTTGAAAGTTCACAGCGAGAAATAATAGACAAGATGCGGGAGGAGAAATGAGGGGCACGAATCGTACGATTTATTATTGAAGTGGGAAGGCCAGATATGGAAGTTGATGTATGTTGACAGATTGTGATAAACTGGCTGAAGTATATTTGCTGACGGATGTGGCTTACTGGACGGTGAGTAGAGATTGAATCAGTCCTATATAGACAAGGTGAGGAACGTGTCTCACATGATTTGGTATTATACGTCGAAATTACTTGTCAATACCATACCGGGAAACTATACAAGCCATTCCTATTCAATAAAATTGTTTTAAATAGAACAATACCAATTCTTATACTTTATAGTTGTTTCATGCTTTATATAAAGGAAATATAAAAAATATATATATTATTTGATCTAACTCATAAAATTTATAAGGTGATACAATATTATGTATCGACATTTAGCTTTTACTTAAAGTGCTCAATAGGTACGCGGAGTTAGGTAGTAAGATTTTTAATTATATCTGGCAAATTAGACCTGACTGAATCATTTTCGGTATAGAACGCGTCATGCTACCCAGAAAAGCTAAGAAAAATCTAACACCTAGCCGTTGTTCTCTCCAAGATGTGCCGCTGCTATTGTGCACACAAACCAGTTTTTAGCGAAATAAATGTACTAAGACTAAAGCCGCATTTAGAACTGCAAACATCCACTGTAAAAGAGTAAGAAAAAAACGCGAGAGTTGTACGCTCAGTCCACCACATCCAAAGTAACTGAGCAACGGCTTGGTTCTCATGAGATTTGGTGAATAATAAACAGTATCCTGAACCGAAGCGTGTCCTCTCTCAACCATCATCAGTACGCCTGGGGTAATCTCATCGGCATCAGAAAACGGCAAACTCCCTGCCAAGAACTTTGCAGCAAATTCAACTCTATGCGTTCAGGGTCGCTTAGTCCCCCCCCGTATTTCCTCCTGTATCTGAAAACATATTATGCGACTTACAAATAATTCTGCGTGATGTTGCCAAGCTTATTAAAAATCCCCATCCGAGTAAAGCAGCTTGCCCCGATCGCATTCCAATTATAGTGCTCAGAAAGCTTCAACCAGAACTAGCCTCCAATAATTACAAAGCTATTAAAACGATATCATAAGGAGAATTGCTTCCCAATGCCCTGAAAAATCTCATTCTGTCCCGTATTTAACAATTTAGGCGATCTGTTATCTCCTTCTCAGTACAGATCAATCAGTCTCCTGTGTGCCATAGGTAAGTTACTGGAATCTGTATTAAAAAGATGTAGTCAATCACCTCAGCAGAAACAACTTCCTCTTTGAAATGCAATATGGTGCTCGTTCTGCTAGATTTAAAGCGGTGGCTTAACTAATATATCTCTCTATGTAGGCTTCGATTCTATGGCAATTGCTTTTGACATATCAAAGACTTTTGATACAGGTTGGCATGAAGGCCTACATGACACTATCACCAGCTACGGAATAGCTGAAAATATCTTCTCAAGTATTAAATCATTGTTCTCCTATAGGTTTATAAGGGTAGCAGTTGACGGGCAGAAATCAAAAGCTTACTGTATTAATGCTGGCATCCCTCAGGGTTCCATTATTGACACTTCCCTTCCTGATCTTCATCGATGATTTCTCGGATTACATTCTTGGATCATTCGTAGAGATTTATATGGACTACACTGACATCGATGGCAAACACTTCAAAGGCCAGAAATAATTAAGATCTATCTGGTTCTGTTTTCTATAATTTTGGGCACGTAATGCAATTGGGGAAAAAGGTGACTTTTGCCTTAAGATTCCTTTATGTTTAGATACGCTTCTTAGTTCGACCTTCAATTCTGATGTGAAATGAGTTACATGCATCAAATCCGTTGCCAAGTCGCTGGAGATCATACTAACGCTCCAGTAAATATCTCACCATCGAAGCAATTCTGTACTTGCATTAGAGCCAAGTATTTTAGGATAGTACTGTTGCCATATCTGGCTAAGAACTGTTCGGGCCACCCTATTCTGCTTTGACAGAGTTTAAAGCCTACTTCTTAATTTATTAGGCTATGCCCTTTTCTCTTCTCTGCAACCCCCTTCCCGCAGAAGATACGTTTCGACTCCGTCTCTGCTCTACAGTTATTTCCATGGCAAGTGTTCGATTGAGGTTTGAAAAGCAGATAGACGATATTGCGTTTCATATACGGCCAGTTCTAGGAAATAAACTTAGTTCATGGAATTATGTTTTTTAGGTATTACATATATACATATACATATATCGCTATTCACCTAACACAAATTGCACCGATTTCCCCCGAAAAAAGTTTCCTTGGAATATTGTGTTCACAGACGGTCCTCCGTCGCATATATACAAAAGGGCATCAGTAAAAAAATATTACTCAAATTTTAGTCAACGTGTGTCGATAAATTTTAGAGACATAATATTGACCAAATGTTTCAAGTAAATATTTCACGTTTTCATTAAATTAAGTAAGCTTACTATTATTTCAATTTCTTCTTGAAATTCAGAAGGCTTAATAGTTATGTCATACATTTCGTACAACGAAAATCATGCAATGGACTTAGATGTACATGAAAATAAGTATTATAGAAAAACATCTAGTAGAATCGTATCTTGATTTTAATGTTTGTATAAGAGTATAAATGTGGTTCAAAATATATACAGGGTGAAGGAAAAGCAACTCCCTATTTTAAAATGCATACCATTTATTTTGTAAATATAACTTATGCAATTAATGGATATAAGAAGAAAGTATAATACATGGTCTTTTAGTCCAAATTATATATAGACGCATTCACTCGTTCCCACTTTTTAAGACGACCAGGAATCTTATCAAATGGTTTCACAAAAAAAACTCTTGTAGAATGTTAGTCATAACTCCACTATGCACCCTTTTCGAGGAGCTCCATCTTACATAAAAATCAAATCTTCAATATTGTATCAAGCACTAATAATTGATACAATTTCATCTATCACCATAGTGAGGTACATCTATACCTTGCTATTGTTCTTTGTGACTTGCTGAACGACCGATTTCGTAGAAGAGGGACGGGTCGTAGCAGTACGAATAAAAGGGCGGCTAGAAGTTCTGACTGAAAGCTCTGACAGAGCAAGCTTACTCGATTGAACCAAGAAATTTAGAAGGGCGAATACCTGAAGTTAGAACAACCATTCCGCGATAGTTTCTTGTGAAATCAGTTGATGTGAAAAATGCTCGACTTGTAAAGCTGGAAGCAAATAAAGAGCATATCGTGAAATTTTAATAAAAGTCTATATATTATACTTTATTTTCATATTCATTAATTGTATAACTTATATTTCATAAATAAATGTATTTTAAATTGTTACTTTTCAAACCACATTGCATGTAAATATATATGTATATACGTTTACGAGTACGTTCTAAGTTGTCTTCTGATTTGCAGTTATTTTTGAATAGTATACAGGTGTTTGGCAGCATTCCAACTAAAACTATATTATCAACTTCGCTGCTGAATTTTGTTACCTGTTTTTGTCTAGTTTCTCTTCTCTTTGACAGAGCGATAAAGTTACTTATTAGCCTCAACAAGAGGCCAGTTTGTCTTTCATGAGTTTTTTTTTAATGCTTTAAAGCAGCGAATATGAGATACTAGCAAGGATTTCATGATGATGATGATAAACGAATGTTTAACGCTCTCAGAATTTATTTATGCCGAACTCTATGAAATCGACCATTTTTTCAATCCAATCTATTAGTTGATTGTTCGAATAAAGGATCCAATCGCGGTGCCCCCACAGGGAATTTCACATGCCTCCCGCAATAAATTATTCCACAATACCTTGTACTCTACATTGCATAGATACAAATTTACTGTTGATTTTATAAAATGATTTTACACATAATAGCTTGAATTATAGTTTTAAATGCAAAAATCAAGTACCATGGTTCAGTTGTGCTCTTAAATAAAACATTACTTTCGAAGGCGCATCGAACACATCTAATAATCTATTATTATTTTATGACTGGTCTTACTGCTTGTGTGCAGATAATGGCTTGAATTTTAATTTAAGAAAAGTCAAGTATCATGGTGCAATTGTGCTTTGAACAAACATACATTTCGGACCCGCCCCTGTCATATCAAAGAAACTACGGTTGATTTTATATGCCAGGCTCTCCTGATTGAGCGCTAGTCTTACTTCTACAATACTTTGTAATGGTAGGTTGTATTACGATTAACTTATGTTAACATCGCCGGTACTTCTTTCATCGGATTTTTTTCTATTACTGATTATCGGTACTTATCGACGATATTCCTATACAATTCCTATCTTTGAACACTGCAAGATAAATAAAGTGCCTTTCTGTGAAATCTCACAAGCATCTTTCAAGTTGTTTCAGAGTCCATAGAGAACGAAATCCAAGATACTTTTATATACTAGTAGAGATTCATGAATGTCACATGTTTTCTTGCGCCAAGTACCTGTGTCCGTCGGTTGAGGGCTAACGTAAAATATAGTTTGTTACTCGGTTTGTCACTTTTACTCATTGAAAATACAGTAGAGCCTTGGGATACTCCATTAAAAGTTAGTAACAAAATACAGTACAGTATATAATACACATGTATATAATCAAATAACCTAACACTGTCAGACGGGGACAATACTTTAACCAGGGCCCGAAAAACATCGTGTTCCACATTGTAACCTAAAAAAACCGTATACTAGGACCATTATATCCCGGAGTTCTACTGTACCGTTTTCATCGCAAACGGGCAAATTCTATTATTCTCATCTTAATATGTGTTCTTCTTATATGTGTCATTAGATAATATAAATAATAACCCTTGTGATTATATATTATCAAACGGGCTAATCCCAGATGTTCTTTCCTGTTGACTTTTAATGGGCTCTCGATTATATATTTGTTGTTCCCTTGTCTGTCTACATTTTTCTCAATAACTACGCCTTGGAACTTTTTGAAATTTTGCACAAACATTAAACATGATATGAATAATAATAAAAAAAAGTAACATCAACGATTTTCCGGGAAATCCCCGGTTGCCCCTCCCCCTTCTATCGGGGTAAAATGGCTAAAAGTGACACTTTTGTGCTTATTAAAAAAAAAGTTGATGCCTTGGATTTTTATAAAACTTTATGAAAAGTTGTAACTAACTGATTTCTATATAATTTTGTTTGTCTATACTTCGCGATAACTCTTGGGTGGGTCCTACAGTCCCCCCCCAAAAAATGAAGTTTTTATTAGCCCTAAAAGAGCCTATTTTCGATATTTGTCAAAAAAAATGTTGTGTATGTCTTTTTAGCTGTTTTACATTGTGCTGAACTCAAATTTAAATATGTTAAGGCCTTGGGAACATTTGGATCAAAATGGGAAGGGGGCAAATGATGGACTTACTCATTTCTTTTGTTTGCATGGTGCAGAAATCAAATTTCCATATGTTATGGCCTAAAACTGCTTCGTTTGTTCATTTTCATCGGGTTTTACGCCTCCTGGGGACCTTTGGGACTAAATAGTAGGGGGGGACCATGCAAAACTTAGTCCTTTTTTATGTTTCGTTCACTGTTAATTCACGGGGAATATGCTTCACTTGTTCTTATATATTTTAATAAACTGATATTGATATTTATCGCCCGCGTTATGTTTATAATGATTTGATCTTAATCATATTGTTTCCTTGTTTTATAGTGAACAAGATTTTTTTCTAAAAATGTTCTGTTCTCCACAAGACTTGAACAATAATGTTAATCGCTAATCTTAAATATTATAGCTATAAGAAAATGCAAAACAATGTTGCCAGAAATGAACGGGTGCATTTTCAGGGGGATATATACCTATGAATACACTCACCTTACGTCAGGGATTCTGATTATCATCGGTAACTTCACAATTTTAACGAACTTAATCGAACAAACTGCACATATTAGCCTTTTTTTCATTTTGGGAAGAAGTTATTACACGAAAGAATCCGATTTTATATTGGTTTTAATAAACAAATATTAGTTTGCTTACTGCAGTTATCGTTTTTCCCGATGACGCCATAAGCGTGGGAAATATAGAATTTCCACGGAAGTCTTATCGGTGAGTGTGAATGAAATTTAAGCGCAATGTAAATTTGAAGAATTTGGATTAATTCTCTCCGTTATAAGATTCTGTAATGGGAGCCTAACTGCAGAATATTAAAAATGTTATTAGGCAATAACGCGGTTGAGGAGAAAGCATTCAAATGCCGCACATCTGATACATTTTGAATTATAAATTCAAATGCTTCACTAAATTATGTAATAATAAATAGAATTATATGCGCCGGAAAATTTCAGGCTCATATTAGTGTGAAATCTGAGCAATTAATCTTAGAATATGTAAATACATGTATATTGGATAAACGCTATTTCAATGTGAATACATTGGCTTTAATGGGCATGTTTTGTGGTAGTCTGTATAACATGGATCGGGTGAATCATATCATTCAAAGACGCGGATTTTAGACTAAACAGAATAATATTTTAAAAACACTTCAAAATGAAATTCTACAGAGTAACCACTGATATATCTTTTGTCAGTCAGAGGAAATTGCGTATTACTTTTTAAGTCCGTTTTGTCTTGCGTGAGAAGAAAGAAGCAGCTTCATTTGTCAAATGTGTTTCACGAGTCAGCCACCTGTTTAGTCCTGAGAAACTATATATATCATCCAAACACGGTAATGTTTGAATATATGGTTAAGTGGCAGATTTGGTTATTTAGAACTGCTTTAAAGCCTTACCGCTCACTCATATTTCTACCAAATTTCAAAAAATTATCAGTTTATAGATCACCTTCTCAGCTATATTTGGGGAAAAATCAATTTTCGTTCAGTAAAACAAGTTATGAATTTATTGGTGTAAAAAAATCGTAAAAGCACGTAAGGAAGTGAGCGCCGTTTTTCACGACTGGTTTCTATAGCAACCACGTCGCTTCAGCGACTACTGGTGCTACTAATTCACTGCTCTCGCCAAAAGAGAAGTAATAAATGAAACAGAGATAATGAAAGCATAAGAGGGAGATTATTAGGGGGATCTTTTGAAAGCATCTTTACTCCTGATCTGAAATGGAACACGTACATCAAGTCTGTTGCCAAGGTCGCTGGAAAGATGGTTGGATCCTTCTACCGCTCCAGAAGATATTTCACTACTGATGCAATTCTCTATCTATATAAAAGCCAAGTACGTCCAAAGATGGAATACTGCTGCCATATCTGGGCAGGAGCTGCTAAAAACAGCCTATCCTGCCTTGACAGAGTACAAAATAGACTCCGTGGCTTAGTGGGGGATGCCCTTTTCTCTACCCTGCAACCTCTCTCCCACAGAAGATACGTTGCGAGCCTATCCTTGTTTTATCGTTATTTCCATGGCAGGTGCTCGTCTGAACTCCAATCTCTGGTCCTCCTCTCCAATCTTTCACGAAAAACACCCGTCTAGCTGAGTCCACTGTGAAAGTTTTCCCCACTCTTTATCTGTGCCTAAATCAAAACGTGGATTCCATGAACAAAGCTTTTTTTTCTTAGAACTGCACGCATGTGGAACTCTGTTCCGTCTACCTGCTTCCCACTTGACTACAACTTGGATGTCTTCAAGTCTAACGTTAACAAATTCCTAATGAACCGCCACCTTAAATAAACACTTCATCAAATCTCCACACTAACGTACTGTACTTGCAATAACCCCTTACCCTGAGTGGCTTCCTGGCCTTGATAAGTGGTGACGACTGTGTAAAAAAAAAAAAAAAAAAAGCAGACGAGTGCCGTACATTATTACATATGTGTATGTTGTGTTTATGGGGGCAAAAATAAGATTGAATTTGAACAAAGAACAAGTGAATTTACTGGAAGCCTGGAAAATCATGGATTACAATAGAAAAATGCGAGCATGAACAGTAATATGGTTAAGCTTAAAAGAGGAAAAGCCGAGAAATAGTTGTTTAAACTGGAAAAGAAAAGGACAAAATATTATAGTAAAAAATATAAATTTATAACTTTAAATATTGCAGCATGAGGATTTATTCCATTTATAACATTATATAATCAAATGTCTAGTCATAAGCAGTTAACTCCGCATCTACAATCAACTTCGTAGTTATTTTCATGACGTTTTGAATAATTACTATATAGGACAAAAGCGGGAAATGTAGGTGTTTACTTTCTCATCAGGGGGTCTGTTTTCTCCGCTTATAAATACATAGCTGGCGCATTCATCTGATGTACATGAGGGATGTATTCAATATGTTTAATCCGGTGTATTTCATGTCTTATCGGTCGTATATTTTTCCGTAGACAAAGTATAAATAAATAAAATACCTTTTTCGTTACGTAATACACTTAAATGTCAATAACTCTATGTGCGTCAATAACTAAGTCAACGCTGATAAACTGGATGAAAAAACAATAAAAAAAACCATTTCTGGAAATTTAGAATAAATCTGTTCGACTACACGTGAAACACTCAAAGAAACTTATGTTTGCATGTATAGTGTGGCCCACTATCTTTTGTATTCTGACTTGTGAAACAAGCCTAGCTTAAAACAGATGTTCCTGATTCTTCACATCTTTAAAAAAACGCGAGAAAACAATTACTATTCGAAAAAAATAAACATCAGCATCTCTTCTACAGCCTCATCTGAGATAGTTTTTATGTGAGAAATACTTCAGAGCTCAGATCGGACTGACGAGCCATCTCCGGACCTACAAAATAACATGATCAGCACCATCTTCGCAAGCAATCGTCGAACAACACCACTATAATCATTACCATCATGACCTACTTAGAAGTAACCGGATTACTCATAGAACACCTGTCAGCATTATGTTAGCGTGCTGCAACGTGCTTAGATGTGCATAGTTGTCAACAGGGAGCTTTTTAAGCATCGCTTATAACAAGAATGTCATTGATAAAACATTTCAAAAACTAAATACAAAATGAAAGAACTAATTTTACTTGAAGGCTTCCAGTCCAGTAATCGAAAAACTGTAAAGTCGGCTAGCCTATATTTGATGTGTTATACATTTCAAACTGATTAGATAGTTAATTTTCTTTTCCTAAAATGACAATATTTTAATAGTACTGACTAGTTGCATGTATAGAAATAACATGTCTGCATCATGCTTGATAAAAAGTTACAGGATTACGTAACACATGTAGATCACACGGGAAACAACGTAAACGTTAATTTATAGGTTGTTTGCGTCAATCGAGCGCGGGTTCTTATCAACACGTTTTACACTGATTTTGAAGTAAGGTATCGCTTAGAAATTGCTAGATTTTTATGGAAGAATAAATGAAGCAAAAAAATGTTCACAATTTCCCTGGGATCAGGAACCAATGTTTAAAAGAAAAAGAAAATGTTGTAAGTGTTATGATTGATTTCAGACGTCGCGATTATTATATAGTGTACGCACACGTTTTTGAATTAGGAGACAATCCACCGATTCCGAAACAGTTGATTCTGATTGCAAGAAAATAAGGTAAAATATAAAACAACTTATTCTAAACAATGACTAATGAAAGATACTAATAATCACGCGCACATATACTATATGCAAGATCACTCGTGTATGTTCATATATATATATATATATATATATATATATATATATATATATATATATATGACAGCACTACTTGGAGCCTCCCAGTGTTGCCTGATATTAAAATACGCTTAAATATAATATTTTGATTAGTTTAGATTTCATATATTATTGCGTCGTGATTTCGAAAGTAAAATAGAAAAAATTTGGGTGTCATAACTAGAATCGAAATCAAAATAAAATCTGTAGCATTCAAAGCTCGTGACTCTATGCTTGTACCAACGTCGCACACATATGCACTCGTAAAAAATGAAATCTAATTGATGTACAAAATGCATGCAATCTTTTGCAATGTTAACCCCTTAAAAACTATTTTAACTGGATAAAGACCGATGATAGAACCGTCCTTAAAAACCTCAATCCTTTTAGGCTCCTAGCGCTGCTCTGCGACTTTGTTTCGGAAGAGATAGTTTGAAAATATAGAGACAGACGGACATAGTACATTATATATATGTGTGTGAGAGAGAGAAAAATGTGTTACAGACAGCAAATGCTTGTAAGTTATACAAACAGCTTTCATATAATTGTACTGAAACCACTCATGCAATATGTTTTTAAAACTGAAGATCAATTTGTGTGTATATATTGTTTCATTATAGAGAAATAGATACTTTTAATGTATATTTTCAATATTTAATTTTGAAAATTAAGCTCAATAAAAAGTATCTATATCTAAAGTAAACATTCCGCACCAAAGATGCCTTTATACGATACTCATATTATGTAAATGCATCTTTGATTCGGAATGTTTCATTCCGATATATATATATATATATATATATATATATATATATATATATATATATATATAATGGGACGTAGAAGGAAGCTGTCAGAGTAGTAAGCTTTACGTCATCTAGAGGACCTATACAGTGAAAGAGTGCGATGTTACTGATTGTTGGATCAGTCGGGTATACTTAGGTTTAGGTAGGAGGCACAAATACATCAATCTCATCAGAGAACATGCCTTCTTAAAGACTTATAAAACAGGCACAAATATCAAAGTAACATTTTACACGTTGAAGTATAGCATAAGAACAATCTCTACACTTTATTTCCTGAAGTTATTAGCCGAAATAATTTACATAGTCATGGGTGTTCTACGTCAGAAATACTTAAATAAGGACATGATAATAATAATTGGTTTAATATATGTATTCGACGCTTACGTTTGCCAGTTTTCAAATGAATGCCTTCCAAAGACATTTTCCTCTGGCAAGACTGTTTTCAACTTTCTTTTCTCTTTTTATGAGCTTTCTCCTATTAACTGGACCTGCCACCCGTACTGCTTTACACTACCAGCCCAAGAACTCTGATCTGTTTTTCAACGTGAGAACACAATCGATGCCTCATGCTCAGTAAACGTATTCATTTGAGGTCATCAGAGCTAAGCTTATCTTTAATATTCGTATAACAATTACATCGTATCATTCTCGTGCTATTTCACTCTGACTCATGATAAAAACCAATACTGACACAAATTCACAGCGTACACATTCTTCAGTCGTTTCCATTGATCGACAGCATTAACGCTCTGTTGGTCAGTAGTGGAGGAATTTACCGGAACAAACTCCATATACTCCTTATTGTTGCAATTAGACGAGCACCTGCTCAGCTCTATGCTCCAATAATATTAGTAATGTAAGAAATCTGCTTGCCAACGTCAATAAACTAGCCATAGTTTAATAAACTTTCTATCTGTTCTTTATACTTTAAGTGATTGCTTATTTTCTTTTAATCTTGATATTGATTTTACAACACATTGAATTCCCCCTCATCGCTGGAGAATAAAACGTAAAAGTATAAACTACAATTATGTAAAGTATTATTTCATGATTTCGCTAAAGTATCGAAATAGTTTGAACTGCTTTAATCTTCGGAAAGATCTCGAACATGGAATATAATATGCCACAGCATCCTGAAAATTCAGGAATTGTTTAAGACTTTAAAATGAATAAACTATGCGGGACAAATACAGAAA